>NC_134876.1:64144308-64231808 GCF_041734735.1 Babylonia areolata
GAATTAAGAGCTCGACCAAGAGTGCTCTGCCAGTGGTCAGCTCTGTCGGTTGGATAAATCGTCAGGTCACACGACGAAAGTCTGTTATGTTGACAAGTGTCACGATCAGACTTGCTGCTTCTTGATCCTAATAGCCTGTTCGTCATTATCTCATCCTCACACCCCGCAATCATTGTTATGGCCTTTCCTCCACCCACACCTGAATGAAATAAAATGTGACGTAGAATAATTGAACTGAAAGCACAACATGCTTGAAACAAGTAGGTATTGGATATGCATTTTTTGTGTGTGTAAAAAGCAGAACTCAAAGTGAATTACCCAACATTTGTCTGTTAAAGTTATGTCACCAGTTCCCTCGTCCACTAACTTGATTAAGGCACTGATGCACATTCATGCAGATATATATGCTTATAAGCATCAGGTCTGTGTGTATGTGCACATGCCGCAGTCTGGCATCAATGCCAAGGTCCATCAGAATTTGCATGGTAGTTTGTTTTTGTACATCTGTGTTTAATAAAACTGTAAGCTGTATAGTGTATACATATAGATGTGCAAACATCCCTTTATATGTCCCTTCTTGCACATAAATATATAGTATGTATACTCATACTGATGATTTATATTTTCATGCCCCTAGATCCTTTTCTTCAGATGAGTATACTTTTCAAATTCTCTCTCTCTCTCTCTCTCTCTCTCTCTCTCTCTCTCTCTCTATATATATATATATATATATATATATATATATATATATATATATATATAAAACACTAATCCTCTCAGTCTCCTGCCTCAAGGCATTATGTATAATCTGTTTTTTCATTAGAAAAAAAGACAGATTAAAAGGATAATGCTCTTGTTTTTCAGTGATATAATCATATATTATTGCATGTGTACATGTGTAACCATATGTTGTGGTTAAACAAAGACTCATAATTTGATTGTTTCAGAATTACTGATGTACCAGGTGTGATGGATATTGTCTACACGGTAAGATATATATTTCTCTTTCTAAAGTAATCAGAATTTTATGGTTCAAGCATATTTAATCAGACTTAAGTAGATTTGTATTAATAGGAAGACAGACGGATAGATGAGTTTCCCAGATCTATATTTGCGTCAGAAAAACAGTATTCATACATTTATGTTTACATATTTATACAATTTTAAGTAAAATCTTTTCTTTTCAATGAAAATTCCTCACGGCAATTAATATATGATTATGTTTCCAGGTATTATACACTCATCAGAAGAGAAAGAAAGCCAAGACGTGGCAAGATGGTACCCTTAAGGTTTTGGCCACTGGAACAAAGGTAGGTTTGATGAGTTATTTCTGTTCATGTTAATAGATAGAATAATGGTATTGATTGCTAAACCCTGGTTGAGGTTCATGTTGTATTGGTTATGGGCAATACTGGGAGAATGGAGAAAAAATAAATAAACAAACAGATGGTCTAAATTGTGAAATGCCAAACTTTTTTCCTTATCATAATGAATGTGCGATCATAATGGAATTTACATTTCTGTATTAATATTTCCATAGTTTCTGTGAGCTGCCTGGAAATGTGGCCAACTTTCCAGAGCACAGTATTTTTTTTTCTGTGCAACAGTCATTTAATCAACCATTGCCTTATGGGTTTCTTTGTGTGTCTGTCCTATTCATTGATCAGCCCACTTTTTCACCTTCCCTATAGAAGGATGATTTATGTGTTGATGTAGATGTTCCTCAGTTGATTGGTTGTAGATTTACAGATTGATCTGTTGTTTGCAAATATGAATGTTGGTAAAGCAAGGCAAGAAAACATTTTAATTTCCAAATAAAATCCATTGGTCGAACAGGAGATATATAAAAATGCACTTTACAACAGACTTCCTCCCCACCCCCTTTGCACAGGAGTTTATATTTTCTCTTCAGAATCATCACCATAACATTTTCATGTTACATATTACACCGATACAGACTTTACAGCGAAAATAAAACTTATGACACAGTTGGTAATTTCAGTACACACATATATATATAGTATGGTAACAGTGTGCAACAAAAGACAAAAAATTGAAAACAAAGAAAAAAAACCAACAACATGGATAAACACTTAGAATATGACACCTCGATTCTTAATTGACAGCACGCATTTGACAGTCAGATTACATGGATCACAGGAGACAGAACTACAACAGCTCAATTGACACAAGGGTAATATATGGTGATGGTGTTCTAATTATTGTAATTAGAATCCACATGTTTGATAATTGTGTCAAATTATCATGTTCAACACAGTGTAAATACTTATTTGTTGAGAATTGATTTTTTTTGTTTGTTTGTTTGTTAAATAAAACAAGTATCCATAAAAGAAAACAGAGTCCTGAGTATTCTGTGAGCAGGTTTTTTGAAATAATACCAGTTGGCAGATAATTCATTTAGTCTGAAATTTAGCAGTGCTATATGTTTTTCTGTTTTATGTCTGTTGGTAAGAAGTGTTCTAAATACATAATAAAAAGGAAAAAAAGGCTGACTATTATCCCCTTTACACTTATAAATGTAGGATTTCGTGACGAGAATGATAAAATTAAATACCTCATCAGTTTGGATGTTTTCATCGCATCCAAACAAATCCAGGTTTTCAGTTAATCTCAGATTTCATGTTCATTCAAAAGTTTCATTAGATATAGTCTGAATACATTATTTCCAAAAGTAATATGGCATTTCCAAAACATATCATCAATACTCTTTTTCTGTATTACAAAAATTACAGTTAGGATAATTCATTTTCCCCATTTCTTTATAGATTACTTTTGTTGCCAGAATTCTATGGATTATACTAATCAGAAGCCATTTTAAGTTTATAAATTTGATTTGTTTAATTTTTGGGAAAGATTCATTCCATTTGATTTCTTGTTTTACTTCCCACTTCCAACAACATTAAGGCTCTGGTCCACTGTCACACATGATGTTGTAATACAGTTGTGTTCCTTTTTTGGCAGAATGTAGTGCTTGCAATGCAGAGTTCAGACAACTTCTTTACAGACTTCTGTGTATATTGTTTTATTACTAAATGAATAAAATCATAAAGCACACAGGATTGTGATTTATTGCTTCTTATGATGACTGGCAGGGGCGGAGTAAGGGGTGGAGATTAGGATTGAGTTGTTTCCATGCTAAGGATTTCTTTAGATAGTTTGGCCAGGAGGAAGAATAAGATTCTGGATGGGTGCACAAGCTCCTTTCATTTTGCAATCTTTGTTCTTTTCTTTTCTCTACACTCTTTTTCTGCTCTTGATCTGAAACCTTGGGTTTAAGTCAAAATAACTAGCATGAATGCACATAACTCGGATATTTCAATAGAACTGGCCTTTTAAAATTCCAAATAATCCTTGACTTTCAGTGGCTTTATTAGTTTTGTGGTTTTACTAGACTGGTCTTGACTTCTGCCTAGACATAGGTTGTTGAAAATTGTTTGCAAGTGACTGGCGCAATAGCCGAGTGGTTAAAGCGTTGGACTTTCAATCTGAGGTCCCGGGTTCAAATGTTGGTAACAGTGCCTGGTGGGTAAAAGGTGGAGATTTTTCTGATCTCCCAGATCAACATATATGCAGACCTGCTTATGCCTGAACCCCCTTCATGTGTTTATGCAAGCAGAAGATCAAATACGCATGTTACAGAACCCTGTAATCCATGTCAGTGTTCGGTGGGTTATGGAAACAAGAATATACATAGCATGCACACCCCTGAAAACGGAGTATGGGTGCCTACATGGCAGAGTAAAAAAGGTCATATACGTAAAAGCCTATTCATGTACATACAAGTGAACATGGGAGTTGCTGCCCGCGAATGAAGGAGAAGAAGTTTGCAAATGTTTTTTCCTGCCGCTATTATAGAGTTTACAGTGGTAATTAATGGCAAATATTTTCTGTAGTGTTTAATGTTCATTTTTTCTTCTCATACAGTCTGCTATTTATCTTGTGTTACATTATAATTTGTAAAAACATTTTGTCTCAGGTGGATAGTCATTTGTAGCATTTTTATCTTTTTGCCAGTTTGAAAGTTTTCTGACATTGATGTGCTTGTTGTGTATTTCAGGCTGTTTTGTATGACGACAAAGGGTCCAAGCTTGATGTCGTGCACATCCATGCCAGTGATGTTATCACTGGCGAGCAGCTGGAGAGTGACAGGTCTGTGACGAAAAACTTGTATGCTGGAGGATTTTTTAGAATGCATTAATATATTCTAGTAATATATTCTTACTTTTTTCTGTTATAGAAATAAATCAATCTGGGATGACTGCAAGAGAAGTTTAAACAAAAGGGACAAAGGGTTGGCATTGCACTCAGTGCATGCACACACACACCCACACGTGCGCACACGCACACGTGCGCACACACACACATCACACATGACACCACACCATACCACACACACTTACTCACACACACACTCACACATACACACACGCACGCACAGATGCACACGCATGCGGCTGAGCCAAGCCCAGTTGATAGAAGTCTATAAACTGAGCAAATCAGATCAGGTCAAAGAAAAAAAAGAATGCACCCTGTGTTGAGCTCATATTGAGAGTTTCTCAACAAATGTATGTTCTTTGATTTTTAGTTTACAGTGCAGAAACAGTAATGCGTAGGCATACTGTGCGCATAGCCCTAAACTAAAGATTGGTTATTTTTAGGTTGCTATAGAATGGAATGAAATCAACTGTAATTGTCAGTCTCTGCATTATCTATTATTATATAACATAATATGTAGTGGTGAATGTCCCCTCGCAGGTATTACATACAAGTGGAGGAAATACAGAAGAAATCCACCCCACAAACAGCAGATACCCAGGCCTCTTCTGCACAGTACCCACAGAATTCTTGTCCCATGGCACAGCCAAAGGCAGCTCAGTCTCAGCCACTTAAAGCAGTTACCACGCAGAATGCTGGACCCAGTAATGAGGGATCAGGACTGAAGAGAAAACGAAGTGTAAGTGGTAAAAATTTGATGAGGCTTGCTAAGACAACGATTGATGAGAAATCTGTTGAATGGAGAGAGACATTGTCATATTCAGACTGTCAGATTTTAAGTTGTCCTCGCTGTATCTGACAAATCAGTGAAGGCTGCAGCTGTTGTTGCATGTACAAAAAACTCAGATGAGAACCTGAAACAAGAAAATCAAAGTAATAGCATTATGAATAGTTGTGTGGAAAAAGTACCACCAAATGTAGTCGTAAACCTAAAGAGATATAATTATACTATGAATATTTTCACTGACATTTGGAGTAATCGTATCAGTTATTCTTTTTCCTTTTTGGACTGAATGAATTTGAGTTTAAAATAAATACAGAAACAATTATGAGTGCTTCTGGTGATAGAGGGTAAAATCCTAGACATGTGAAATGTCAAGTTATTTTCCTTTGTTTTATATTTGATGGAATAATCATTTGGATGCAAATGTATGCAAGTGAGACTTCATATCATTTTTTCCATTTTGGTTACATAGTATTGAGATTTCATTTTTAGATAGAGACCAGTTTGTTGATGGAAACTTGTCTTTCAAGGTATTTTATTCCTTTATTTCAGGGTTTCATACCACCAAGGGTTGTCAGACCACGCACAGCAGAAAATGACGCACCATGTCTGGACAATATTCAGCCAAAAGTATCTTCAGCATTTACACCTCACAATGGTTCATCTTCACATTTGTTTGGCACTGTCAGCTCTCTACCCAGTGACAACTCCAGTGAAAAACTGTCACCCAGTGCGCTGTTCTCAGCAGGGCGAACCAGAAATGGTGCATCTGTGGATACACCACCCGACTTTTTCAAGACTTCAGATTCTCCACAGTCTAGGCCTCAAGCTTCTCTCTTGACAAAAAGCAGTCCATGGCGAACTATTGGTTCAGGCTTGTCAAAAACCTCACCTGTGGGACACCATCTTTCTCCGGGGCAGACTGTTACAGTGGAAGGCAAAGAGCAGAGTGTCAGCAGGGATGCACAGTCTCCCTGGAATCGTGACAAACCTGGAGCAACATCTGTCTTACCAAGTCTGTCACCATCACAAGAGTCCTTTAATAAGACTACGGAAGCATCTAAGTCTTTGTTGGGAAATCGTGTCCAGTTAGGACTGAATGCACCTCTTGGGAAAAGATCAGCAAGTGAGATTATGGCACTTCTAGGAAAAAAGAAACATGAGGTGGCTGTTATGAGGACTGCAAATACATGTTCAAACAGTGAGAAATCATCAGCATTGCAGAATTTTGGTACAGTTGCACAGATTGCTGACCAGGAACCTAGGTCTGTTGTGTCAAATGAAAGTGGGCTGTCCTGTACCTCAGACACTACTAGAGTGGAAGAAATGGAATTTCAAAACACATTCACAAATGAAAATGATCATAATAAAGACAGACTACAGAAAAGCTCACCAAATATTTATGTTCAGGATTCGGACTTAAAAGCCAATCCGTCTTGCTCAAAAACTGGGACTTGGGTTGATGGAGCTAACAATGTCACTCATTGTACACCTACTGCTTCAGAGAATAGTGAAACTGCTGTCAATCCAAAGCTATCTGCCTCTACTCTCTCTCTCTCCAAATATGATTTTGAAATGGCAGAATGCTTTGATGGTGAAAGTTTGTCTTCCAACAGTGCTGCAGTTGGATTTGCAGATTCCGTGGTGGGTGAGCATTCACAGAATTTGTCAGATTCTGATTTCTCTCAGACAAGCCCCCAGGCAGATTTGAAGGATGAAGAAAAAGAGAGTGAATTCGAAGGTGTGCCAGAATGGAGTGATACAAATGCTGTGAAGGAAGAGTCAGTTGGAGTGATACACAAACAAAATAGAGAGCCGGATAACAAGAATCCAGAGACGCATCTGACACATGACACTGAACCAGCCTCACAGCTGAAAGGTTACAGTTACAGAAATGTGGGCACGGAAAGGCATTCTCAAGGTGGTGAAACTCTTCAATTAAATTGTGAAGCTGATGACATGGGTGAGAAAGATATTCACTGTTCTGAGACTGCTGTTGATGATTTAGATGCCTGCTTTGAAATGAGCTTTTCTCCCCTCTCTGAGGTGTGTGACAGTGAAGGAGGAACTTCACCTAAACAGGGAGAAGAGCTGTGGAGTAATGAAAATCTAGATCCTGATAAAACAACTGGTTCACTCAGGCAGCAGTTTATTGACAGTGATGTCAGCCTCCCGCTTATCTCAACTGTATCTGCTCTTGGGAGTGATGCCCATCAGAATTTACCTTCAGAGGAAGAATCAGATATTTTGGAAGGCACCCTTGATCCTACGACCAAGCAAATTGAAGGTCAGTGCACACATGCTGTCACTAACACAGTGAAATTGTGTCAGAAGAGTGATGTGTTAAGTGGTGAGGCTGATCCAGCTGTTAATTCTCTAGTGGATGAAGGCACTTTGAGTGCTGGCAAAGTGAGGCTGGGTGATTGTGCATCACACTATACTGCCCAAGGAAGCAGGGCGGGATCAGTGTTACTGTTAGAGACCATGGAAGATATTCCTGCATCACAATCAGAGAATGTAAAGACAAGTCAGCCACTCAGCATGGAACAGGATACATCTCCAGGCGTGTTGAACAGTAATGCTGCAAGCATGACATCGCTAAATACCAACAGTCGCTGTATTTCTAGCAACATGCCTGATTCTTTCCAGACTGTGAATGATCTTCACCTGAGTCCTGATTCTTTTGTGCCACCTCAATTGCTTGACCAATCCCCTGAACCCCCCAGTGTCTCCATGCAAACTGAAAATGAGGAAGGTATACAGTCTTCATGTGGTGCATATCCTGCTGATGATAAACAAAATCTACACTGGCTTGAAGATCAAAAGTGTATAAACAGACCAGAAACAGGCCTGGTATCAGAAGCATTTCACTCACAGGTTGAAGGGGATGTTGTGATAGGTAGTTCAGCTAGTTCCTCTGATTCATTTCCGACAGTTGTCAGTGCAATGTCTTCACCTCCACCAAGCACGTCATGTATTGTTGCTGACTCTCCTGTCAGTGACATACATCCCTTGGTGAACATATCTGAACATCATTCCAAGGTGGACAGGGATGTGTATGTCCAAAGTACAGCGTATCATTCTTTCAAAACTATGAATGAATCAGTAGAAAATATAACAACTACAACTGTCAGTCCCCCTAATTTGCATCAAATTCACTCATGCCCTCAGAACTTGCAGTATAATCATAATATGGATAGTCACCAGTTCAAAGAGGATTCTCTGGTATCTGCAGCATATTCTCTTCCGGTGCACAGACCATTTCAGACTGTGTCAGAAGTGCTGTGTGAAAGACCGACAAATGCAACTTTCCATTCATTTTGTGATGAAGATCCAGGTGCAGTATTAGATGAGGGAAAAACTGAAAAGAAGTCACAAGTTTACAGTTTTGGGGAATCACTGACATCTGACAAAGCAGGTAAATTTTGAAGAGCCTATCTTGTTACAAAATGATAATTTGAGCAGTGTTTAGACTCTCAGAACTACGTTGTTTTTTTACCAGACGATCAGTGTCACAGAAAGTGTACTGATACAGCATGAATGCACATTCCCCCCCATATGTCTTGTTTTTGATCACTTTGATAATAGATTTTCTATACAAATTGTAATCACAGCTACACTTATATATATCTATCACACTTCATGCATTTATCATTGTACATTCCATGTACACCATTAACACACACACACACTGTTTCTGACTCTCTTTCTCCCTCTGTCTGTATCTCTTTTTCTCAAACATGCATGTATAGTGTCATGTGTGAAAACTACACACACACACACACACACACACACAGAGTGAAATAACATCTTACCACACCCTACACAGTACAATGTGACATCCCTTCCTCTCCCCCCAACCCCTCCCACTACAGACATGGATTCTTACCTGAGTTTTCTGAGTTTGACCCCTGTCGCATCTGGTGGGTTAAGAATGGAGATTTTTCTGATACCCCAGGTCAACATATGTGCAGACCTGTTAGTTTCCTAAACCTTCTTTGTGTGTATATGCATGCAGAAGATCAGATACACACACTAAAGATCCTCTAATCCATGTCAGCATTCAGTGGGTTATGGAAACAAGAACATACCCCCCCAGTAATCAGATTATGGTTGCCTACATGGCAGGGTAAATAAACAAAATGGTCATACACATAAAATGTATGCCTATTTGACTGTGTGTGAGAATGAGTGACTGAAACCTGATTGAGTGACACAGGAAACGAATGATGAGCGCCCAATGGCAGCTGTCAGTCAGGTCTACTCAAGGTAGCCAGGTAGGCAGCCTGTTGCACAAATGACTTTGTGTTTATAATTTAGCACTTAGACTTAGAGCTTGGCCTCTGAATGAGGAAAGGCGCTATATAAGTACACATGTTATATATCATATCACATCCTATCCTATCATATATTATATCATATCCTCTTCTTTCTGTTACGCAACCAACATTGACTTGCCGATGTCTCTGTCGTAGGGGTATTTTCGTGTCTCCATAACCCACTGAACATTGACATGGGTTACAGGGTCTTTAACGTGCGTATTTGTTCTTCTGCGTGCGTATACACACGAAGGAGGTTCAGGCACTAGCAGGTCTGCACATATGTTGACCTGGGAGATCGGAAAAATCTCCACCCTTTACCCACCAGGCGCTGTTACCATGATTTGAACCTGGGACCCTTAGATTGAAAGTCCAATGCCTAAACCACTCGGCTATTGCGCCCTTCAAATATATATCATATGTCAAATCATATCAAGACATATGTCATATCAATATCATATCACATCATACAAAGGTTTTGGAGAAATGGACAGGGATGAAGAAAGGTTGCCATGCAACACCAGTTCATTTTAAGAGTGCTCAACACTAATTTTAGATCACCTTTTGTTTCAGACTTGGAGTCAGGAGATGGTATGGATGTACTGGTGTCATCCCCTCTGCCGCACCCTGACAGACTCGTTAGAAACTCAGTTGCAGAAGTTACCACCCATGGAAATTGCTCAACTACCACTACGTCAAATATCGCAGAGGCTGTGAGTTGGAGTGTGTCGGTGACTGTTGTAAATCGAAAGATTATTAAGATGTTTGACATTTAAAGCTATTCACTCACTCCAAATTCTCATTGTTCTTGCTTTGTCTTTAGTTTCATCCTTAGTTCAACATGTCATATTTTTCAATAAGTTAAAATGGAAAATGAGCAGAATTCATTCTAAAAATGGAATAGTAAAATATTAATGATCTGTGAATTTGTTTTCATAATGTCACCCCATGTGTCTGCACAAGATTCAGTGCAATTTAAATACTTCTTGTATTATTTTTTATACATGTGTGGATAATCTGTCTGAACTTGTTCCTGCACAAAATTCAGCGCAATATAGATATTGTTTAAATTACTTCTTTTTCTTTTTTTTATACATGTGTGCATGCACAAATCTAGCATTTCATAATCTGTCTGCGCATGACCCTGCACAAAATTCAGTGCAATATAAATACTGTTTGAACTTACTTTTTAAATTTTTTTTTATACAAACCTATATATGTGTGGGTGTATGTGCAGATTTCATCCAGATATGTGTATGTGATGTGCAGATTTCAGCTCGACTGACAGGCTACAAGATGCAAGGTATGGTGGCCAGTGGCATGGTGCAGCGTCCTATGGCGTACAGACGTGAGATAGACCATCGTCAGCCTCTGCCATGGATCAGCACACCCTCAGCAGGGCCATACAACAGCAGGTATGATTAGTTATCATACTTGTGTGTTTGTTGTTCTCAGTGTGGTTTCTATGGGAGCAAATATGCTTGTATGTATGTGTGCATGCTTTGATAAACTATCCATTGTGTATGTTTGTTGTGCTGAATGTGTTTGCTTTGGGTGCATACATGCTTGTGTGTGTGTGTGTGTATACTATCCATTGTGTGTGTGTATGTGTGTGAATAGTGTGTGTGTATCAATGTATGTGTGGTCATTTTGGGGAAGAGTTTAATTGTTTGCACGGATCTTTCATTGTCTTGTTTGTCATTGTATGGCAGCTAATGAAGTATTTCATAGGAGGGAAGGGCAGGGACGGGAGTACATAAAAAAAAGAAAGGAACACTGGCTGATAGAACTTGCAAATTCCTTTCTTAATGTTGTCTGATATGAACAAAGTAGTAAAGAGTCAGGGAAAAAACAGAACCCACTATTTTTATAGACAGGTGATGGATTATGATACTTGTTGTCAGATTAGAGTCGTTTTCTTTGAAACAGGGACACTAGTGATCAAAAGGCATTGGGTGCTGGAAAGAATGGCTTCCATCCGCAGACTTCTGGTGCAGTTGAAACTTCTGAGTCACACCCCTTTCCTCTTGCTGGTAGGTTGACATGCCTTCTGAGGTTTAGCCGAGTGGATGTCACATTGTTGAAATGCATACAATTTTTATTCATCAGTTATAAAAAGGAAATTGTTGAATTACGTACAATTTCTATTCATCAGATATTACAAGAAAAAAAATGCCTCTTGCAGTTCTGCACCACTTCTTATGAAGCCTGTTGCAGGTGATGAATTTTTCAAGAGTAAATTAGTTATCAATGGTCACCTGGTATTGGGTACTGTGTCTTCCTTTTTGTCTCAGATGATTAATTTTTCCAGGGTAAATCAGTTATCAATGGTCACTTGTTATTGGGTACTGTGTCTTCCTTTGTTTTGGAGACGTAGAAAGGTATTTACTTTTATTTTTGTGTGTTTTTTTTCCATCCTTTATTCATTGGATTTTGAAATCAGCAAGTCGTAAATCTATGTGCTTTGATGGTGGCGTTATGATGATAAAGTTAGTATGCTTGTACGGGTATTTTTATAAACTGCAAGAAAATGGATTTGGGGTGTGTGAGTGCATGTGCATGTCAATGTTTAAGTCTGTATGCTGGTGCTGAAGGTAATTCTGGTTCAATATATTTTTCATTGTAGGTGATGCTCTGGAAACCAGCAGTAGTAGTCTGTTCATTGACTGTGATGAAGGAAAGCCTTTCTTCATGAAATCAAGGGGAAGTGAGCAGGTATATGATACATTCATACCTGATGGATGTATGTAGATCTTTCCTCTGTTTCTTTTTCACATATGCATTCTGTTGCTTCATTTGTCTAAAATTATGAGTCCTTTCTGTAATTCTGTAAAGTCTAATAAACAATGGACATTTATGACTTGCATTTCGGTTATGAATAATACAATGATCAAGGACAAGTAATAATTTAGTATGTCTCACATTTGCATACATGATTTCGTACACATGTGTAATGACTGAGAGAAAGATTTTCTGGTGTGAGGTGCGTCTTTTAAAGTCACAGGTCATGTCAGATAACCTCAAGTGCATATAGCACTGAATCATTTGAGTGTCCAAAGACACTTCACCTGAACTAGTTTTCTGGAAGATCAGTATTTCAATCAGTCAAAAAATTTATTGTGATGTAAACATGTATGTAGGCTTTTAAAAGAATTATAATGTTAATGCACTACATATTTCTTTTATGATGTCAGATGAAGCTGTGTCCTGATGGTGCTCAACAAGTACCTGTGCTAACAGGTATGTTATGATGATCACATTGTGTGAATAGTTTTATGTTCTAAATCACATGTGATGTATGTATAACATATAGAACTCATCCCTTTCAACCAAGTGAAGTTCACAAGGAAAGTTATAGGTAAGAAATATTATTGATCTCTGTGTATCTGATTCAGACCCATTTACTTGTTTCAGAGAAGAACATGAGCAGGGAAAATAAAAATGTTAACCCAGAGTCTTTGTATCGGTTGTCCATGCGTGTGTGTATGTTTATATACGTCCAGGACAAACTTTAAATTTTGTGCCTGTTTTTAAGAAACATGGCAGATGATGGTTAAAAAATGAATCAGAAGCAGACAAAATGTGCAAGGAAAAACATAGCAGAAAACAAAACCTTTCCACTATTCCAGTAAAATTCCATCAATGAGAGTCCACATTTGTTAACACACATGATTCAGGCATACAATCTTCAAGGTATGTATGGTAAATGTTTAAGTTATTGGCCAAACTTCAGTGGCAAGTCATTGGTTCCAGGTTTCCTATAGACTTTGTTAAATGCTTTTGGTTTTAGAGATCATGTCTCATTACACCAAACACAAGGAAAAAAGAAAACTCCCACACAGTCTGTTCCTGAGAATAAACTCCTCATCTCCAGCAAAGTCTGTTCCAGCCATTATCACAAGCTTCATATGCTTTTTAGCCAGCTCAAACCAAAGACCTGAAGGAATCTGGTGAACAGTTCTTCTGTGCAGTGCCCCAATAACTCTTAACAGAACTGAGGGAGAAGAAGAAGAACCAAAGAGAAAGAAAAGAGTTTATGTGAAAAAAACAAACAAACAAGAAAAAACATGGCTTGATTTAAAACAAAACTGAGGTTCATAAAAGAGAGACAAGACAAAATTGAGTTAATGCCAAAGGATGTTCAGCTTCTCTCTAGGTCCTCCTTGCCTAATCTTCTTTGTTTTTTCCTGTTGGAATAAGATCACAGATCACAGATTTAAGGTTGTTAGTTAAGAAATTGAGCCATTGTCATAAGAGGCAGTCCCATTCAGAAGGTTTTAATGTTCCACACTCATTTATAAAATGCTGACAGTCAGCTGCTGTGGTTACAGGGGTCCTTTCATGGCTTTATAAAAATATTATTGCCACTGTTTCTGTTATCATGTTTTAAAGTTTACATCTGTTGGGTACATCACTGTCGCCAAGATTATGGCATTATCGTGACGGGTGGGGTGTGTGCGCAGCTTGGCAGGTTTACATGTGTGAAAACTATTGTACATTAGTATGTCAGCTGAAGCACAATGATATGTTGCCTTTTTTTGCACTTTGGTCATGATAATTCTGACCAGTCTGTCATAGAGAGTTCACATGTGTGAGGAATATGGCATGTAAGCATATAAGCTGGACAGCTTAGGAGCCTGTTTTATTCAGTGAGATGTTGGAAAACTGATTATCTATTTGTTTTACTCAACAGATGCTGTAACCTTGCTCAGAATGACTTCAATGTCATCCCAGCAGTCAGGAAGCAACAGTTGCAATGTAATCAGCACACAATACTCTCATAGCCCTAACAGACAGATTTATTCCACTCTGGATGCTGTGGATTTTGGCCACCACAGGCCAGACTACCAGAACATAGTGCAGCATTGTTTTGATGGGGGTTTTCAGACCACTGAGGTAAAAAAGGACTGTGTTATGAAGAACGACATTGACGAAGATGAGAAAGTTGATGTGTCTGTTGGTGATGACTTGCAGACTGTTGGTGGTCAATGCATGGAATGGAAAAGTGTGCCAGTATCATGTAATGAGCCTGCCTCTGTCAGCAGAGAAGACAGCATGGTATCACCTCTGCTGTTCCCTCAGTATACCCAATCACGAGTGTCAACAATATCTGTCAACTGCACACAAAGAAGAAATAGAAAGCTGGTACCGGTGGTGACAGACCCAGAGGAGGTGGCAACAAAGGGAACATCACCAGTGGATGAGGAAAATGAAATTACCAACAGAATTGTTTTGGAGGGTACAGACTTAATGTGTAAGACTGCCACCCCCAGCGAACAAGAAGTGAATAACTTGCCAAAGACTGCAGCCACCATCATTGAATCTTTTCCATTGAATACATACACTAGTGATTCTTTGACAAGTTTTGCTGATGTACATCCACCAGCACAGAGTGGTAAGGAAGTTAAGGACAGCCTCTTACATGGTACTGTGGAAAACCTAGACTTCAGTGGATTTACTGACAGTTTTCCAGACTCAGATCAAGGGGAATATCAAGTACTTGGTGCTTTCTTCGTGACCACAGCAGGTGAATGTGTGTCACAGTTAAAAGGTGAAAGAAATGTTGAAGATGGGGAGCAGCAGAAAGATGTGGGTCCAAACATTGATTCTGCTCTTAATTTGGTATTTAAATCTGATGAATCAGTCTGCAGAAAAACAGATTTACAGAAAGTCAGACAGAGCAATTCCCTGGAAGACATGTGTTCAACCAGCACAGCATCCTCCCCAGGTATTGTTATTGCCAATGATGGTCTGGACTATGGTGAAGAACTGGAGGACGATTTAGCTGCAGCAAAACAAGACAATGATCAGTCACAGATATTTCTAACTGAGCAGAATCACAATATGAAAGACGTGCAACGACAGAAAAAGATCAGCAGGTTTGCCAGTCAGTTTCAGACATTGCATCCTCACATGCATCCACTTGGTAAAGAAAACCTCTCTGGGATTAGTCCTGGGAAAAATAACACCAAAGTCTTGAAAGCAAATAGAAGAGCTTGTGAACCACATTCTGATCATTTTCAGAGAGTATATAAACATGTGGCAGCATCGGCTGCTGTATTATCACCTGCAGCTCCTACAAACAGCCCTCCACTGGATATCAGTCCAAACACAAACATGGAAGACACAAACAGAAACTGGCAGTGTCAAACAGTTCAGCAGTCATGTTCATCAACACAGTGCTCTACTAATGCTTCTCACTTCCATCCAGATCACCTCAGAAACAGGCATCCTGCATCACACACTGACTTGGAAGCCAGCAGGGTTTTCCAGCATGATTTTTATCAAGAAAAATATCCAAAGCAGACTGGGCAGATATGTTCAGAAGATGATGTTGCTGCTTCAGGTGGAAGTTCCGTTTCTCAGTGTGTCCTGAAGGAGGCGGTCACCAGAAACACAGCCACAGCCAGGACAGTGGGACTGGGCAAGTTCAGGAGGCCAGGTGTGACCACTGTCAGTGGCTGTCTGCCAAACTCCCAGGTAATAAGATATTGCTGGTTTTGTTGTTTTTTTTTTTTTTTCAAACTGATCGCATGAAGCCACACATCCTTGTGCAATAATCTTCTCATTCCTGGTTTTGCTGTATATTTGTGATTAACTTTATTTCAGTATCTGATATACATGATTGGTATTGATAGTCAAACTGATTAGATAAAAACCATACTTCTGTGCAACTCTCTTCTCATTCCTGGTTTTGACTGCAAATTTGTGAATAATTATAATTATTCAGTATTTCAATACTTGTATACTATTATTGACTTCTTTGGTCAAACTGATTTCATGAAGCCATACTTGTGCAGTTCTCTTCTCACTCCTGTCTTTGACTGCAAATTTGTGAATAACCGCATATTCTGTACTTCAATATTTGTATACCATTATTAACTTATGTAGTAAAACTAATTGAAACCATAGTTCTTCTATGCATTTCTCTTCTTAATCCTGTTTTGGACTGCAAACAATTATAAATAAGTTCATGTCCAGAATTTCAATACTGTTTTACTATTATTTACATCTAGGGTGAAGTAAAGAGAAAAGAAAACATTATCTCTGTGAATTGTTTTGTTTGGTTTGTACTGTCTGAAATAAGTAATTAAATTTAAAGTCATGGGAATTGACTATTGTTCAATAACTTCTTCATATTGTTTAGTTTGATTGTTCATTGATAAGTTATTCACACTGTTGTGTTTGTTTATAGATAACTTACTCATATTGGTGTGTGTAATTGTTCATTGATAACTCATTTATATTGTTGTTGTTTCACAGTATCATGTCTAAGAAAGAATCCTGTTTTCATTTAGTTTCAGAGCAGCCTGTGCCATGAGCTGCAATTCTGTGGTAGAGAGGAAGTGGAAAGGCAGGCGACACCTGTGAGACAGGTGGTTATTCCTCCCTCTTTCCAGTCGGTTGTCACCTACAAGCAGGTCCTGACTGCATCACTTACAGGTTTGCCGAAATGATTGGTTGTTGTGGAATGGATTGTCAGACATTGGAAACATCTTTTTCACAGCCCAATCTTATATATATATATATATGTGTGTGTGTGTGTGTATGTGTTTGTTTGTTTTTCAATTCAGCGCCTGAAGTGTTTTGTGTTGATCATTGTGTTTGATCTTAATAAACCACATGTACTCCCCAAGTATGTTCCTACTTTCACATGGACATATGTATGCACCTTCATTTGTAATTAACACATACAGCTGCAGACAGGGAAACGTTTTTCCAAAAGGGTGGTGACACACTGTCCATGTGGAGAGCAGTCCAAATTTCACGCAGAGAAATCCAGTGTGCCAAAAAAAGTAACACAGTATGATACAGTACAATACAACGCAATACAGTAAAGTGAAAGATACGTTTGATTTCAGAGTTCCTCAACATCCAGCTGTTTACTGTGGCAAAAATGTACCATTGTGCTCTGTCCAAGGTGGATCTGTCAGCATACATTGAAGGTACAGTCCTTCAGCTGTTTAACATCTAAGGTGTAATGAAAAGAGCTCACATCTGCTTGTTTAGTGTTAGTATCTGTGATAATGTGGCAGACTGTTATCAGACTTGGATGTGAAATAGTTTATAGAATTTCATTTATTTGTATCTGTGTGTGTTTTGATGGGTAAAAAAGCTGTCAAGAACTCATTTGGCGTCACATTGAAACAGGGCCCATAACTGAACTTTGCATATGGCTGAGATTTGCCATCTGTTTTCACACAGTTTTTCACTTTCATTACAACTGTACTTTCAGTCATCTGTATGTAATTCAGAGTGTGACCATTTTCTTTATTTTGAAGCAAATGAAGTGTGTGGGAACTTCATGAAGCTGATTGTGTACAGATGGAGAATAAACTAGCAGGTAAAAAAGAGAAAAGTTACTGTGAAGTTACAGATTGAAAAGGAAATGTTAATTATTAACAACCAAATAGATTCATACCTTTTCTTGCTTGTCATTCTCCAAGTATGTGTTGCATATATACTTCTGTATGCACGTTGGTATACATGTGTGTGTTTATTTTCAAAATGCACTTGGATATGTGGGGAAACATTGTGTTGAAATAGTTAGATAAAAAAAATTTAAAACATGCTTGTGTGCTTACTTATTTATACCTTTATTTTGTTTGTGAGACTGCATCAGTTACAAATGGCTTGTATACTCACTTAGTCCATCGTTGTTCTTTTGATTACCTCAGTGAAGATTTCAGACACATTTACATATGTGTGCCCACTCAGGTTTAGCTCTTCCCACATTTTACCAGCATAGTATTGACATTGAACAGGTGTTGGGACTGAGGGAACTGGGGGAAGCAGCAACCCAGCTTGCAAGTGTGGCAGTGCATCTAAGGTAGCGCAGGTGAAAAAGGAGGGGCCCAACAAGGGACGATTCTTCTACGCCTGCTCTGCTCCCCGGGACAAACAATGCAAAGTAAGGAAAGAAAACCTGACAGTGCAGGGTCTCCTTTGGTATGTGGCCTACAGGCGACCTAACATTGATTGTTCCTTGAGGACTGCCGATGTTGGGACTGTAACAGATGAGTTCAGGGTGTGGCTGTGTATGGAGGACTTGGAATGAGTGGCTTGTGAGTAATGCCTCTAAAAATGGTGCAGACATGTTGGAGCAGCAAAAAAAAAAAAAAAAAAAAAAGAGAGAGCTTGGTGTTCTGGAAAAAATGAAAAAGCATTATATGGTGCATGTATTATGTGGATTATTGATGGAGAGAAGCCAGAAACAATCAGTAATATGAGTATATGAAAGCTATAAGAGGAAAAAAAGATGAAAGAAAAGAAAACCTGCACCTCATGATTATCACTTTCAAAACAAAATATGTAGTTACTCCACCTTCTACCAAGTCATATCAGACCTCTTTGTCAATTACGAATTAGTAATATGACAGTATGAAAGCTACAAGAAATTGAGGAAAAAGGAGAAGAAAAAAAAAAGACTGTGTCTCAAGATTTTCACTTTCAGACTAAAATATCTAGTCCCTCAACTTTCTACCAAGTCATATCAGACCCCTTTTGTCACTGGGAGCAGACAGTTGATATATCTGGGAGAGAAACCATACTGAGGGGCAAATAACAAAAAGAGACAATGGAGTGAGAGAAATGATGAGGTGAGATGGGCCTGTCTGTGGATGGGGATAGGAGTTGGATGCACTGGCGATGGACTGCTGGTTGCCCAGAAACAAACTTGCATTATGATTTAGATAACACTTGAAATAGCATACATGCAGCTTGCTATGAAAAAGAAAAGGGAATCCAAATTCAGAAATCAGTATTTCAATTGACCCAAAAAATATCGCTTTGACTCAGGAAGTCGTTAGGGACAAACAGGGAGGAAGGTGGCAGAATGGTTAAGACGCTCAACTGCCAATATAGAGAGTCCGTGAGGGTGTGGGTTCAAATCCCACTCTCGCCCTTTCTTCCAAGTTTGACTGGAAAATCAAACAGCGTCTAGTTGTTTGGATGAGATGATAAACCGAGGTTGTATGCAACACGCACTTTGCGCACTGAAAAAGAACCCATGGCAACAAGAGTGTTGTCCTCTGGCAAAATTCTACAGAAGAAATCCACTCTTGATAGGTACACAAATGTATGAGCATGCACTCAAGGTCTGGCTAACCGCATTGGGTTATGCTGCTGGTCAGGCATCTGCTTTGGAGATGTGGTGAAGTGTATATGGATTTGTCCGAATGCAAGGATGCCTCCTTCAGAAACAGAAACCGAAAACTGAAACTGAAACATTCCGGTTTGTTCCCCACCAGTTTTTCCAGTGGGTTGACCAGCAAAGTGGCAGCAGTGCCTCCAGGGGAGGGGGAAGCAGCAGCACATCCATGACCCGACCCAAGTTCAGTGACCCAGCCAGCATCATGGGATATTTCCGTGGCCAGGGATTGGTGCTGCACTGTCAGTGTCAGTTTGTGCGCCGAACTGACAACCCTGCTTTCAAGTTCGGCTTCCATGTGAGTAGGGTGATGTTGGGGACAGAATTCTAGTTCCGATTTGTCTTTGTTTTCCTGTTTTTGTTGTTTTTTTTGTTTTTTGGCTGACATCGTTCCTGTTGTGCCACTGAATTTTGATAAGATTGATGGTCAAAACAGACTTCAGAAAAAAGAGGAGAATCTACATCTATTAGTTACAGTTGCATCAGAACCATTCTGAAAATTTGCAAGAGATCAGTCTTTCTAGGCAGAGTATTGAATTCGTCTAAATTGTGGTTGTTGTTTTTTTGTTTCTTTTTTAGAACTTAGAGAGTTTTATCTCTGTGTGTACTGTATCCAACTGGAAAGAAATATGTACAAACATTAAAGCATTATCTCCAGCCTTGCAATAAAAAACCAACATCAGAATCAAAATGAAGATATTGTGTTCATTTTCATAGTTGTAAATAGAAGAAAAAAATGCATAAAAATGTTAATGATCATGTTCATTTTAATTATCAGTCAAGTTCAGCAGGTAACTAGAAGAATAGAAATTTATATTAACCCCTAGGCTACCTATATGACGAGATAACTCGTCAGCGCAGGCATGTACGTTTTGCTGCCACAATGACGAGATAACTCGTCATCGAAATATTCTGACATTTTCCTGGTTTTCATTGAGTCCGTTGACAAAAATACTGGTACCTTTAGCATGGGGAATCTTTCTAGATTCTGTTCATAGATAGAAACACCATCTACGTCCTGAGGCAGTCCTTTATTTGAACGTTTTGGTTGGGTTACTGCAGTAGTGTTTGCCTGGCTCCTCTCCTCACTCACTCAACAAAATGCTCAAGACATGCGATCATGGTGCACTAAATCAACCAAGACTGCTTTCTTTAGCTGATGCTCAGAAAGAATTGAAGCGTAAATTCAAAGGAAAAGACTAAAGTGATGAACTTTTATCAGACGATTTGTTAGAAAATAAAGGGAGCAATGAAGACACTGGCCAAGATACTACTATGAGTGAGTGATGCCAGCTGTACAGCTGTAGCAGACAACAGAAAGTGACCAAGTTATTAGCAAGACACAGTGTGAGTGATTTTCTTGGCACTCAGCCAACGCGTTCTGATGAGAACTGGATAAAGTGACCATGTGAGAGGGATGAATAGGAGGGGGGTGGAGACCAAGGGGTGTGGCGTCACATCCATGTTATCACTTAGAGTAGTCACAGTGCATTGTGTATCTGTCTCTTTTTTTATTGTGGTTGTTCTAGTATAATTTGTGTGTGCAGGTATCATCCATTTGTCCAGAAAATATATTTTAGTGCAAATTACCTGACGTACGTTTGTAATGAACAAGTTGAAAATTTGACAAAAAACTAAACATTGATTTCAAAACAACATGTCACTGGAAATATATAAAATTGGAAAACATGATGTGTTTTGTATTTTTGTTCATTTACCTTTCAGAAAATATATACTTTTATAGGTCTTTCTCCAGTAACAAAGAGCACAGAATTTTTCGAAAATATGACCCGTTTTTTTTGTGAAAAAACCCTGGCATATAGATTTCACTCAAATCTTATTTCCTGGCAGTGAAAGGGTTAAGCAGAAACTTAGTGGAAGTTACTTTTTGAAATGTGTAATAAGATGCATATTAAAGTCAAATGAGTTTTCACCTATTCCTAAACAGTTGAGTACTTATTTTCCAATAAGACTTTCCTGTTTTATGGGGAGTTTTTTAATGTATTTTTTCGTCTTTTTTGTTTGTTTTTGCACATATGATAGTTTAGTTGTTGGTTTTTTTTTCAGAAATGGGCAAGACCTCAACAGTCTGACAGTGTACAGAAGAAAAATGTGTTTATAAAGCTACTGAAAAAGGATTCTGCAGCTACACATGCTAAAGGTAATTTTGATAGATCACCTTTAGAGTTTTACCACTCTCGTAATTAAAAAAACAACAACTTAACTCAAAGTTTTGTGTAAAGGCATGCAGCTGTGTTGAAAAGCAGCAAACAGATCTTAGAGCTGTTAAGATTTTGAATCTCATATATCCCACTGCCTGTTCAGTGGAAGTTATATTCAGTGACACCATTTTGTTAATGTGCAGGCACAACAAACTGCAATTTTCTGCTTGGGGTTATCAAAGTTTATCTCAAACATTTCTAATCATATTCTGTGTAGATGTTTGTAAATTCAACAAAATGATTTCATCATTGATGTAGATATGATACAAAAGTAAACTTTAGTTTTTCCTACAGTGCATCCCAATGATAGTAGAATGTCAATCCCATCTCTGTATGAGACTTTCCTTTCCTTGATTTCAGACGACCTGTGGGTTGTTTCCAAAAGCCTGCGTTTTGCCAAGGGTGAAACCTTTGTAGCACGCAGTACTTTCCATGGCCCCAACACTCACGGTGAGGTGGCAGTGGACCCTGTTGCAGGCTACTCTGCATCTCTGTGGACTGATGGAAGTAAGTAACAGAAGTGTTTCACTGTAAAAGCTGTTAAATATTAAAGGTCTCATAGACTTTTACAGCCATCAAGGCAGTGAATTCATATCCACTGTGCCCACGACTTGGCATAGGAAGATGGGGCCTTGTCCTCCTCTTCCACCATTTTAACCTTTTATCTTACCAGATTAAGCCTTTTTCTTTCACATTGCTTATTATATTCATTCATTGATTGATTGGTTGAGAAGAGCAAGCTGATATCTGTAGATCAGTATTATCACAGATATTGTTCTTGAGATGATTTTCTTTGTTAGATGAACAATGTATATCTGTCTTGTCAAATTTATTGTCTCCAAAGAGAAAATCATAATATATGTGGTCGTGTTGCTCAAGTTCACAATGCAAACAGAAAATGTGGATTTTAAAAAAGCCATGTACATGTTTAAATAACCAAGAGATGACATAAAATCATAAATTTACGTAATGACTACCAAGTTAAACTCACAGTCAAAGAAGGCTACTCACTTGCGTAGCTTTCGTTGGCGATCCTGCCGGCTTCTTCAGCGCAACTGCTGGGTAGAGAACTAGCAGCTGTACGCATCGCCGTGAGCGAACTCATGACAATGCAACTTGACAGGTGAGGGGTACACCGAAAGCAGGTTGTGTCGGACCCGGTCATGGTTGAGGGTGGGGTTCCTGGCGGTGATGTGGACTGCCTCCTTTACTCCCCTCTGGAACCATCTTGCTTCTTTGTCGAGAACTTGCACATTGTCCTTTACAAAGTGATGTTGGTTGTGGGTCAGATGTTGTAGTACCAAAAATATATGAAAAAAAAGAAACCCTCAAGAAACATGTACTTGTTAAAATGTTTAAAGAAATGACACAAATTACGTTGACAAAACAGAGAACATGTTTGTTGGACAGGTGTGTGCCATGCTGTGCACTGCGGCAATGCTGCCACAGAACTGACGTGTATGGCCAACATTCAGGACCATGTGGACACCACCTCTTTGCCTCTTCTGCCTCACCTGCTTAGCTGCCAGTCAGTGACACACACACATGTGTTGGTTGTTCTGTACTTCTCTCTTCTGTGTTGTTTTTACCAGTCAGTGACACACACATGTGTCGATTGTTCTGTACTTCTCTCTTCTGTGTTGTTTTTACCTGTCAGTGACACACACATGTGTCGATTGTTCTGTACTTCTCTCTTCTGTGTTGTTTTTACCAGTCAGTGACACACACATGTGTCGATTGTTCTGTACTTCTCTCTTTTGTGTTATTTTTACCAGTTAGTGACACACACATGTGTCGATTGTTCTGTACTTCTCTCTTCTGTATTGATTTTTACCAGTCAGTGACACACACATGTGTCGATTGTTCTGTACTTCTCTCTTCTGTGTTGTTTTTTTACCAGTCAGTGACACACACACACATATGTGTTGGTTGTTCTGTACTCATCTCTCTTCATGCTTCGCTCTTCTCTTGTTTTTGCCAGTCAGTGACACACACATATGTGTTGGTTGTTTGGTACTCATCTGTCTTCCTACTTCTCTCTTCTCTTGTTTTTGCCAGTCAGTGACACACACATATGTGTTGGTTGTACTGTACTCATCTGTCATACTTCTCTCTTCTCTTGTTTTTGCCAGTCAGTGACACACACATATGTGTTGGTTGTACTGTACTCATCTGTCATACTTCTCTCTTCTCTTGTTTTTGCCAGTCAGTGACACACACATATGTGTTGGTTGTACTGTACTCATCTGTCTTCCTACTTCTCTCTTCTGTTGTTTTTGCCAGTCAGTGACACACACATATGTGTTGGTTGTACTGTACTCATCTGTCATACTTCTCTCTTCTCTTGTTTTTGCCAGTCAGTGACACACACATATGTGTTGGTTGTACTGTACTCATCTGTCATACTTCTCTGCTGTTTTTGCCAGTCAGTGACACACACATACGTGCTGTTTCGTACTTGCCTCTCTTCATACTTCTCTCTTCTATGTTGTTTGCCAGTCAGTGATACACACACACATATGTGTTGGTTGTTTGGTACTCATCTCTCTTCATACTTCTGTCTTCTGTGTTGTTTTTGCCAGTCAATGACACACACGTATGTGTTGGTTGTTTGGTACTCATCTCTCTTCATACTTCTGTCTTCTGTGTTGTTTTTGCCAGTCAATGACACACACGTATGTGCTGGTTGTTTGGTACTCATCTGTCTTCCTACTTCTCTCTTCTCTTGTTTTTGCCAGACAGTGACACACACACATGTGTTGTTTCATACTCGCCTCTCTTCATACTTTTCTCTCTTCTGTGTTGTTTTTGCCAGTCAGTGACACACACACATGTGTGTTGGGTGTTCTGTACTCATCTCTCTTCATACTTTTCTCTCTTCTCTGCTGTTTTTGCCAGTCAGTGACACACACACACATGTGTTGGTTGTTTCGTACTCATGTATTGTCATACTTCTTGCTCCTCTGCTGTTTTTGCCAGTCAGTGACACAGACACACACACATATATGTTGGTTGTTTCATACATATCTCTCTTTGCACTCCTCTCTTCTCTGCTGTTTTTGCAGACCTTTTCATTAAGCATGATAGTGATTTGTTGTGTTTTGTCCTTTCAGCAGTCATTGTAGATTTGATTAGCAAATAAGGAAGGACATTTGTATTGAAACAAGGGAATATTTTTTCCCCAGTGCCTTTACCGTCTTTGGAACTTTGTTTCAAAAACAAACAAAAGTTTACATTATACTGTTTCAAAAACAAACAAAAGTTTACATTATCCTGTCTGCCCCCCCAAGTTGATATGAATATGAATTTGATTTGACCTGCATACTGGAGGACTACATGTTTATTTATAATAATAATAATAATAAATAAGAGTACATTCAAATAGTGCATTCAAACCTCAAAGCATTTAACAATAACACATCAGATACAAAGTATGCACACACACGCTCACACATGCACACGCCCACACACACACATCACACATGGAAGAAACAGATCCATATAATACAGGTACAGAATGGAGTGCCTGAATTATGCAGAGATTGTTTGAAAAGGAATGGTTTTAGATTTGTTTTAAATGATGTGAATGAGGGACTGTGACGGACTGAAAAAGGCGGTGAATTGCAGGTGTGAACAGTTGAAGAACTAAAAGCTCTCCCGCCATGTTTTCTTTCATCAGTGGAAGAGCGGAGAAGAGATATTTTTCTGGAAATGTCAGAAAGATACTGTGTTGCAATGCCAGAAATGACATGAAAGCAGAGACATATCCCTCTTTTGTTTCCGTCCTGCACAGGCCTGGCGGTGGGCTGTCAAACAGAGCAGGCACAAGAGGGTTCAAGGTGCCCACAGTCCAACAGGCACCTGAAAAACTGTACATTCCTGCTCAGTTTGTGGTCAGTTTGCCTTGAACAACATGATCATTTTGTGGGGGGCACTGGGAGGGTATGTGTTTCAATGTACAGGATTTAGATATGATGAATTGGTCTTTCAAATGTTGGTTTCGTTGACCTTTTGATATTATTTTGTGTACCTTTCCACTGGCTTAAATAACTGATGGTTATTCAGCCCTGAAAGGGCCCCTTTTGACATTATTTTGTGTTCCCTCAGTGTTCCACTGGTTAGAAGAATTGACGGGCATTCAGCCCTGAAAGGGCCTCTTTGTTGTCGGCTGAGCTGTGAGGAACACAACCTGATTTGATCAGAACAAGATTTATCAATATTTATTTTTGTAATTTCAGCTTTCTTGGGATGGTCTTGAAATTACTTTGGCAGTTGAATATGTTTATGTTTATAGTATGTCTTTCAGTTTAAATTTTCAAAATATTTTCAGTTATTTTTAAAATTGAAGATGTTCATGTTTGCAGTGTGTCTTTCAATTCATGAAAAATTCCAATCTGGTTTATTCATGTGCTATACATTACTCGTGTTATATAAAATCACTTCTGGTTATTTTCTCTAAACACATAAATGAAAAAAAGAAGTGCATACATTATACAGAAAAATATTAGTCTCTAGAACAATACCAGTCAGCTATTTAGCCTATAAAATATGTTTACAAATGTTGCTTCTTTGTTTTAAACAGCAGATTTTACTTGTTTGTTGTTGTTTTTATCTTATCCTCACTGTTTGTTAAGATTTCCATTTGTGTCCCTGATACCTTAAGATATTTCCATTCATGTCCCTCTACACAAAGGCAATACATGTTTGCTGTGTTCACAACTTGTGTGTTCAAGACCTATTGACTGTGTCACTCTTGAATCATTGCTGTGTTCACAACTTGTGTGTTCAAGACCTATTGACTGTGTCACTCTTGAATCAATGCAAGGTTATGTCTGTACATGTCTTCTGCTGCTTGTTGCTGTGTGTACATGTTAACAGTTCTCACCTTCTAGATACACATCTGGCAGGCTCACTTGTATGGACTTGCTCACCCCTTCCTTCTTGCTGCATATAGAAGAAAGGGCAAACTCTGGTTCAGATAGATGAAGTCATTGCTGGTCTGAAAATCAGCTTGTTCACTTCTGGTTTGAAAAAGGGTTACCTCACTTGTTGTCTATACTTCAGTTATTCTGTGTTATTTTTGTGAATATTTTTATCTCATTTCTCTCTACCTTCAGGGCTCTGGATGTCAAAAACAAAACAAAACGCATGTGCATGCTTATTCCACTTCCCTCATTAAAAATAGTTCATTCACTCATTGCTAGCTTTGCGTCATTGGTTACATATCTAAATGGCAGTAGGCATATGAAGATGGCTTTTGTTTATAATGTAACTATGAAGGAAATGTTGGTGGTATGTCTGGGTTTTTTTCAGCTTGACCTGGCAGCTGAGTTCATCACCAGGTATCAGCTGAATGGTGACCAGGCACAGGCGGTGAGACAGGCGGCCAGCATGATGGACAAGGACGCTGAAACTCCCTCCTCCATACTCCTTATTCATGGTGACTTATTGCCTTGCTGGTTATCTTTAAAAAAAATCTGCATCAGGTATCTGGTACATGTCAACTGAAACTGTGGTATGAAAACTTTCAGAATTCCAGTTAAAGCTAAAGAAAAAAAAAGTGGAAAAAAAAGAATGAAAAAAGAGAAAAGAAAGAATGCACACACACATGCACACATGCTCGCGCGGGCGCACACACGCACACACACGCGCACGCACGCTGGGATTAAAACTGTTTATTTTGGAGTAAAGAGGGTGTCGTGTCTATACCTAGATAGTAATACAAGGGAAATAACTACTATAAAGAGTCAAAGGTCACAGGAAGCGTGACGATATATCTGGATCAAGATGGTGGATTAAACCGGTGTAAATATTACCAAGTGTCTGTGCAATTTGAATGGTAGCACATGATAACAACACCAATCATCCACGCATACATACACACAAGATACAGATAAGACAATGGCGACGAGTATAAACCTTCTAGGACGACCACAAGCGTTTGAAGCGGTAGGTGACGCACAAACTCTTAGCATCAAGTGGACTTCGTGGATAGAAGAGTTCGAAGCCTATGCAGACAGTGTTGGTTTATTTGTCAACGAGGACAGTACAGACAACGTGAGGCAACAACGTAGAGCACTCTTGCTATATACGGCAGGCAAGGAGGTGAGAGACATTTTTGCAAATCTTCCAGACAAAGGAACAGCAACAGAATATGACGAAGCAGTGACGGCGCTGACAACACACTTCAAAGTGAAACCAAACAAGACATTTCAGCGACACCAGTTCAGAAAACTAACCCAGAATGACACGGAAACTGTTGCTCAATTCGTGGGTAGACTGAGACTGAACGCAGATGGTTGTGAGTTCGATAATATAGAAGACCAGATAAAAGATCAAGTTGTGCAAACAGTGAAATCTGACAGATTGCGACGCAAACTGCTAGAACAGGGAGATGAACTAGATTTAGCAAAGACTCTCAAGATTGCAGCAACACATGAAGCCGTAGATGAACAAGCTAGACAGATGAAACAAGATCATTTGGGTGGAAATGGAGCAGTGGCCAGAATACACACTAACAGTAAAACGAACAGTCACAAAAACAAGTCAAGCAAAGGTGAGTGCTATAGATGTGGTAATATTGATCACTATGGCAGTAATCCAAGTTGCCCTGCCAGAGGCAAAATATGTCGCAAATGTGGTGGAGCAAATCACTTCCAAAAAATGTGCCGTTCTAGATCTAAGAGAGAAAGGACAGATCATCGAGATGCTAGACCACGGAAAAATAAGAACCAAGAGGAAGGTAGACAGCAAAGTAGAGGAAACAGAAATCGAGTGAATCAGCTTGACGCAGAAAACTCAGAATCAGAAAGCGATGAAGAGACGGTCCACGTATTCATGACTAGGGAAACTACCGTCAGAGACAGTAAACTCACTATCCAAGTAGGAGGTGTGCCTGTTGACTGTATTGTTGATTCCGGATGCGACATCAACATAATCAGTGAAAAACTGTGGTCAAAACTGAAGTCAAAGAACATAGAACACAAAATCAAGAAATGCACCAAAAAGCTGTACCCCTACACATCAAATAAACCACTAAAGACAGTATGTTGTTTTGAAGCAGAAGTGTGTGCTGGTGAAAAGAAAGCTATAGCCGACTTCATTGTGATCAGAGAAGATGCAGACCCGCTGCTTAGCAGAAAAACTAGCATGGAGCTAAATGTACTTCATATCGGACTGAATGTTCAGAACGTGTCAGCAGATGAGAACGAAGACATCAAGACTAAGTTCAAACCACTGTTCACAGGGTTTGGAAAGCTGCAAGGACGCCAAGTCGAGCTCACTGTAGACCCCAAGATAAAGCCAGTCGCACAACCAGTACGACGAACACCATTTGGACTCAGAACCAAGGTAGAGGCCAAGATCAAAGAACTTCTCAACAGTGACATCATCGAGCCCGTGGAGAAGCCTACTCCCTGGGTAAGCCCGGTAGTGATCGTGCCGAAAGCCAACAATGACATCCGTATGTGTGTGGACATGCGACGTGTCAATGAGGCCGTTCAGAGAGAACGCCATCCAATACCAACAGTTGAAGAGCTACTGCAAGACATGGCTGAAAGTAGAGTCTTCACAAAACTGGATCTGAAGATGGGCTACCACCAGCTGGAGCTACACCCAGACTCACGAGACATCACTACCTTCGTTACACACTGTGGACTTTACAGGTATAAGCGATTGGTGATGGGCATCAATGCAGCAAGTGAGATATACCAACATGAAATAGCACAGGTGTTACAAGGCATCCCTGGTGTGGCCAATCTCTCAGATGACATCATCATACATGCGCCAGACAGAAAGCAGCATGATGAGTGACTGCAGCAGACACTCCACAGACTCCAAGATGCAGGTTTAACACTGAATCCAGACAAGTGCCATTTCAGAAAAGACGAGATTGAGTTCCTCGGACACAAGCTGACTGCCAAAGGCCTTGACCCTGCAAAGGATAAGGTTGAAGCTGTGATCAACGCCCGTGAGCCACAGAACATCAGTGAAGTGAGGAGTTTCCTTGGGCTAGCAAACTACTGCGCACGTTTTATCCCAAACTTCGCGACATTGACTGAGCCCCTACGCAGGCTGACCAGAAAAGTTGAAAAGTTTCATTTTGGCCCAGAGCAGAAAGAAGCATTCAAGTCACTGAAAGAAGCCCTAGGTAGTGCAAAGACATTAGGCTACTATGATCCCAAGGCGCCAACTCAAATCATCTGTGATGCTTCGCCAGTTGGATTAGGTGCAGTTCTAGTCCAGAGACAGAAAGAAGGAGCCAGAGTCATCAGCTATGCAAGTCGAAGTCTGACCGCTGTAGAGAAGAGATATTCGCAGACAGAAAAAGAGGCTCTTGCAATCGTCTGGGGATGCGAGAAATTTCATCCCTACATATACGGACTGAACTTTGATCTTCTCACAGACCACAAACCTCTCCAGACCATCTATGGCCCCCACTCGAAACCAAGTGCTCGGATCGAGAGATGGGTACTTCGACTCCAAGCCTACCAATTCCGAGTCGTGTACATCCCAGGAAAAGCCAACATTGCTGATCCATTGTCCAGACTCTTGCCTACCCAGACCCCTCCACCATTCTCAAACGTTTCTGAAGAAGCTGAAGAACACGTCAGATTCGTCACAAACAACGCAACGCCATGTGCTGTGACAACGGCTGAAATTGAAAAAGCATCAGCTGAAGACGACGAGCTGGAGACAGTCAGACAATGCATAGAGACAGGACAGTGGCACAATTGTGACAAGCTGTATGCCGCTGTGAGCCATGAACTGTGTACTGTTGGCAACATAGTGCTGAGAGGTTCCCGCATTGTGATCCCCAAAACATTGAGACCTCGCATTCTGACACTAGCCCATGAAGGACATATGGGTATAGTTGGAACAAAACAGAACCTAAGAACCAAAGTTTGGTGGCCCGGCATGGAGAAACAAGCCGAGAAATACTGCAGGACCTGCCATGGCTGCCAGCTGGTGAGCCGAGCTAACCCGCCTGAACCAGTGAAGAGCACCAAACTACCAAACGCACCATGGGAAGACCTAGCCATGGACTTCCTAGGACCGCTGCCATCAGGACACTCAGTACTTGTAGTCATTGATTACTACAGCCGGTACTACGAGATTGCCATCATGAAATCTATAACAGCTGAAAAGACTGTGGCAGTGTTAAAGACAATATTCGCCAGACATGGAATGCCGCTCACAATACACTCTGACAATGGGCCGCAGTTCAAATCTGAAGTCTTCGCAGACTACATGAAAGACATTGGAGCCAAACACATCAGAGTTACACCAAGATGGCCGCAAGCAAACGGTGAAGTTGAACGCCAAAATGAATCGCTTCTGAAGAGAATGAAGATCGCACAAGCAGAGGGAAAAGACTGGAAGGATGAAATTCTGAAATACTTGCAAGTATACAGAGCATCTCCACATCCTTCAACTGGAAAGAGCCCAGGAGAATTACTGTTTGGACGCAAAATCCGAACAAAGATTCCCCAGTGGCCCAGCGACTACATTGACCAAGAAGTCCAAGACCGTGACGCTGAAAGGAAAGGACTTTCAAAGTTGAACGCTGACCAGAAACGAGGAGCGACTGAGTGCAACATCATGCCCGGAGACACCGTCCTGCTGAAAAGAGACCAGAAACAAGGGAAGCTGGACACAACCTTCCTGCCAGAACCATATGAAGTCATCGAGAAATCAGGCAGCAAAGTGACAGTCCAGTCTCCAAGCGGTGTGAAAATCTCCCGCAACTCATCCCATGTAAAGAAGTTTCACAGCCCAAGTAGTGATGAGCCCAGCAGTCCACGGGAGGCAACCCAGTTCACCGACCTTCCAACAGCTGACAGTGAAAACCCACCCCATCCCCAACCCCTAGCAGAGGCCCCACTCAATTCCAGACACCCTACCCCATCACCCCCCAAAACCTGTACTGCAACCCCAGTCCGAAAATCTGAGCGCACAAAGACAAGACCCAGAAAGCTTGAGGATTATGTGACAAGCTGAGAGTGAGAGAGACTGGGAATGAATGCGTGTGTATTTGGATTTATAGAACAGATAGTTCATTCAATGTGCTTTATTTTAATTTCATTTATTACAGTGATAATACTCCCACTGAATGTTGGACATTGATTTATTTTAAGAAAAGGGAGAGAAAGAAGGAGAGAGAAGGACAAACTTTGAACGAATGTGAGAATGCGTAAGAAAAACAGACATTGAAAGAGTTTAAGATTGAAACTCAAGAGACAATGCTTTCATTTTTTAATTGTTGTATTTAGAAAGAGTTTAAGATTGAAAACTCAAGAGACAATGCTTTCATTTCTTAATTGTTGTATTTAGTTTGTCAGAAGTTTTGAATGAATATGGGTGAACATAAATTTGTAATTAATTTCTTTAATGTTTATGTTTTTGAAACACAAAACAAATTCAGACATTATGAGAGTGAATCACAATGTAAAGAGTTTCCAATTGATTAAGTTGAGTATTTTTACATAGGATGATAGTATTTCATACCTAAAAGAATTACTAATTCTGTTTGATATCTGTTGGGTAATTTTAAACTGATTTTAAATTAAAGTAAGGGAGGGATGTCGTGTCTATACCTAGATAGTAATACAAGGGAAATAACTACTATAAAGAGTCAAAGGTCACAGGAAGCGTGACGATATATCTGGATCAAGATGGTGGATTAAACCGGTGTAAATATTACCAAGTGTCTGTGCAATTTGAATGGTAGCACATGATAACAACACCAATCATCCACGCATACATACACACAAGATACAGATAAGACAGAGGGTGGTCTTTTCAGTTTTGTTTTTTGACCCCTTTGTATTTGGTGAAACAGGGACAATTTTGCCTTGATCCATGGCAAAGTGCATCTCTGAGTTGACTTGTTCACAAATTCTTCTTTTGAATTTGTCTTGTTTGCTTTTCAGATAAATACCCATTCGCTTCTGGCATGTATGCAGTGACCAGCACTGATTCTTTTGTATTTTGCTAATACATGCTGTTTTTCGCTGTTGTTTTATTCCTTCAAATGTATCTCTAAACTGATCAGTTAGTATGAGCACTGTGATTGATTGTGAGCACAATGCCAAATGTGTTTCACATTTTGTATTAAATGAAATCTGTAACGTTTTCAATGAGTTTCCTGTGATAAACATGTCTTGTCTTGTTTTGTCTTGTGTGGTTTCAAGGGTGTTTGGAAGTGTCAAAAGTTTCCTGAAGTAAGCATGTCTTGTCTTGCTTGGTTTCAAGGGTGTTCAGAGCTGGCAAGAATTTCCTAGAATACGCTTGTCTTGTATCATTTTGCCTGGTTTCAGGGGTGTTTAGAGCTGGGAAGAGTTTCCTGAAGTAAGCATGTCTTGTCTTGTGTGGTTTCAGGGGGTTTTGGAGCTGGGAAGAGTTTCCTGAAGTAAGCATGTCTTGTTTTGTCTTATCTTGCATGGTTTCAGGGGGGTTTGGAACCATCAAGAGTTTCCTGAAGTAAGCATGTCTTATCTTGTCTTGCGTGGTTTCAGGGGTGTTTAGTGCTTGGAAGAGTTTCCTGAAGTAAACATGTCTTGTCTTGTCTTGTCTTGTGTGGTTTCAGGGGTTTTTGGAACCATCAAGAGTTTCCTGAATTAAGCATGTCTTGTCTCATTTTGCTTGGTTTCAGGGGTGTAAGCATGTCTTGTCTTGTCTTGTCTTGTGTGGTTTCAGGGGGGTTTGGAACCATCAAGGATTTCCTGAAGTAAGCATGTCTTGTCTTGTCTCGTATTGCCTGGTTGCAGGGGTGTTTGGAGCTGGCAAGAGTTTCCTGCTGTCAGTGATGATTCTGTTCCTGGTGGAGGTGTTCCAGCGCAATGACTCGTACTGCCCGGGGGTCCCCTTCCCCTGGAAACTGCTGCTGTCCTCCACCACCAACGTCGCTGTGGACCGCGTCCTGCTTGGGTGGGGAGGGGTCTGGGTTTATGTTGTGTTATTTCAACCTTGCTTTCTTTCTTTCTCTCTCTCTCTCTCTCTCTCTCTCTCTCTCTCTCTCTCTCTTGTGATTATCCATATAAGCATATTGTTATTTGTGTATGTTCATGATTATCTGCAATGTTATTTGTGTATTTTCCATTCATTGTCTTAATCAGTTTGTTTCCATTCCCTTACCTCTTGTATACAGGCTACTGGCCTTACAGTAAAATTCTTGAATTCTGTCTCTCTCTCTTTTTGTGTGTGTCTCTCTCTTTCTTCCTCTCTCTCTCTCTTTCTTCCTTTTTTTGTGCCCCAGAATTTGGGACATTTTTTCTGATGATGATAATAAGTGATGATGGGGGTGATGAAGATGCTGCTATGGGGGTCCATTTAAGTTTGGGACTACTTGGCAAAGCTCAACTCTCATGATATGTCCTGGCGTCAACGACCCCGAGAGAGACAAAACACCTACAGTGTTGGTCAGGAAATTTGAGCAACACTTCCAAAGACACATCCATGAAGTTGATGAGCCTCAACTGTCTGAGCCTGTAGCATACTCAACTCCGGGTAAGCGCCGCCACAGGCCAATAAAACTCACCTCGGATGAGGATCAAACCCACATCCTCCCAGCTGTCAGTCCATGTTGCAAACCACTTTCCCATGGTGGCTCATGTCTTTAATTGTGGGAGTTACCAAAACAAAAGTCATGTCAGGAAAGTATGGCTTTGAATGCATTTAGCTGAGTACCATTTTATCAGATCAGAATATAAGGATTGAGACCAACTCTCTCTCATGGACCCATACATTCACAAACATATATTCAGCCACATGTACATAGCAATGCATAGGCCTTTTGATATTCCACTGATTTTATCTGACTGGCAACCATTGATAATAGCACAGTGATGTGCAAGTGGCTAAGTGGGAGTAATTTGGTGGTAAATGAACAAAGCGTACAAGTCCTTAGAGTTTAAGGTTGTGGATTCTGTACGTCTATGTGCATGATTATCATGATTTGTTTGCTGTGCAAGTACCTCATGTAAAGTTAAAAAAACCCAACATACTGCTGTCTTTTGATGTAAAGTAGATGATTATGTAAATGTTTGCAGATTGATGGAGCTTGGCTTTGATGACTTTGTGCGCGTGGGCAGTGTTAAGAAGATAGCCAAACCAGTCCTGCCATACAGGTCAGTCATCTTCAACATTAAACTTCAGCATTGAGTTTCTTCTTTCAATCTGAATTTCACTCAGCCCTCTACCCACATAGATGTAAATGAAATTATGTGCTAGTCTGTAACTGGCATATATTTATACTTCATGAAAGTAATTGTGAAAGGGTGATGGTGAAAACTGAGCTGTCTGTGTGTGCATTCAAGATTATCAGGTTACTAAATGCAAAATTTTGGAATCTAATGCAAGAAGAAATCTAGAAATGCATTCTTTCAAGCAAAATTGGCTCCCTGTGGATGTATTATTGGAAACATCCAGTTTGTTGTTGTTGTTTTGTATATTTTTGTATTGTCTCATCTGCCTGGCTACTCACTGGATACCCAAACCAGTCATTCAGGTTTTGTTCAGTGAGTTTATATGATTTGTCATAATGTATAAGTTAGTGTTAAAGCTCTTGTTTACTTTATAATGCAAATGATATTCAAGCTTTTCCATTCCACCTGTTTGTTCTGTCCAGCTTCAGTTGTAACAAACACAAGTGCTAAACGAGACTGTATCTTGGCTCTGTAATTGTTTAGATAGTGCACTTTGGGGGATCATTATCATGTTATTCAAAAAAAGAAAAAAAAGAAAGATTATCTGCTTAGAACTGATTGAAGAGCATGATGCTTTGTGCATCAGCGAACTGGTGAAGTAAAGTGGATGTATCAGTTCATGTGATCTGTATTGTTGATTTCCTTTTGTTGTATCACTTTATGTCATCAAGACAAGGAAGTTGTTTCTTGATTCTGCTGTTTAAATTTGTTTTATATCTGTGATATTTGCAGAATTTGTTGTAACTCAAATGCAGAATTCTTTTGTAACTTGTTGAATTATCTGCAGAATCTTCAGTAACTTGCTGCTGTCACAAGCTTTCAGATGTTTTTTTCGAAACATTCTTCAGAGCTGGATGCTTCTGATAGCAACAATTTTCAGCAAGAACTGCATAGACAGAACTAAAGCACATACATGAAAGCATGTTTTTTTTATGTACCATTATTACTACACAGTATATTGTTTTACTGTTGTTTGTGTGTCACTGTATGTCATCTTTATGGCTGTCAGCATAAACATCCATAATCTAATATAGAATGAATTATTTTATACGATGTGTATTGCTGATGTTTGAAGAGCAGTCATTGACTTTTCTTTACACATGCTAACATAGCATGCATGCCAGTGGAAGTGACAATCAAGAACTGAAGGACCTTCAAGAAATGCTGAAAAGTCAAGATATCACTTCAGCTGAAAAACAGTAAGTATTACACACTTACTTCTTCAGTGCATTCCAGTTGTAAATGTATTTTTCCTTTGTGGGAAAAAAATCAATTATAGCAGTTCAGATTAATTCATTTTGCTGACATATCTTTGTTGGATAAAATGAGTTCCTTTTTGAATTTGATAAAAGTTCCCTCTTTGAATTTGCATTTCTGCTCAACATATTTCAGGATTGCTTTTTCTGATATTTGTCACTCATACTGGTGCTTATCATAAAAGCTGGTGTAATTATCAGATGAAACACTTTGTCATTTGTTAGAAAATGTGTAGCACTTCCTAAAATATATGGTGCTGTACAGAGATAAATTGTTTCAGTTGCATAAGGAGGAGTATTGAAAGACACAGGCTTGGAGAGAATAGGAAGGTAAGTTTACACTAAGTTCTTTCATTGTCGTTTAAATCCAGTCTTGTGAGATGCTTTGGCATGTTCTTGACAAATAACTGTTACAGTAATGCCACTTGTTATTCTTTGTGTTGATTTCTTTTATGTAATGCCTTCATGTAGATTAGATATAAAATGAATAAAAATGAAGTTATAGTTAAGTCTGATAAAAAATTAAAAAGGAAAAAAAAGAAGATAAAACTATAAAATAAAAATAGATAAAACTGAATTTGATCTATGACGAAAATTTGAATACCTCCAAAGGGTGCTCATTTACATATATTTTATGTCAGGAATTTTCTTTCAGTAACATGAAATGTTACTTCACTAATGTACTTCAAGAAACAGCCAAACAAATTTTGCATCTCTCAAGAGGATAACACACTACTTTTGATAAAGGAAAGTTTGAATGCCCTCACCCCAGATACATGCCATTCTCCCTCCTGTCTTTGTTTACAGTATCACTAAAGTGTACACTTCACACACTCACAACACACACACACACACACACACACACACACACACACACACACACACACAAACATCACACATGCAACACAGCATATCCAACTTTTTGACAAGTGAAATATAAGGATCAAAGATACTCCTGATTCTGATGATATCTGTTTCTTGTTAGAAATGAAATGAAGACTTTGATTTCACATTTTTCAAATGTATGATTGAATGCCGAATGTCCAGAGACTGGGAGCGGTGCGTGTAGTGGGCGTGACCTGTGCTGCCTGCAGTTTTCAGTGCTTGGACAAAATGAAGTTTCCCGTGAGTGAATTGTGTTTGTGTAGTGCTTGGACAAAATGAAGTTTCCTGTGAGTGAATTGTGTTTGTGTATGCTTTGGGCAGTGGGTAGGTTCTTTTTGGACCTGCACATTTCATCTGTGTCAGTGTGTGTTTGCATGACATGTAGCTTAGCTGACCACGCCTTCTGATGTCCCTTTGCACATCCTTTTGGCTCCAGAAGTACAAGGTGTAAAGCTTTTTGCTTTATGATGATTATTGTCATTATTAGTGGTGGTAGTTGGCCCAACTCTCGGCTTATATCACAGATTGACATAAATTTACAGTTTACATTTGGGCCAACAGCAAAGTGAGAGCTCCAGTCAATGGGAAATCATTTACAGCTTAGTCTTTTGTGAAGGATTATGACTCTCAAACTAGGAGGCAAAATTGCACTGGCTCTTAGTGCTGCAGCCTTGTGGGCTAGTTGGCGTTTGGGAACCATCCCATCGCTGACTGTCCTAAAACCCTCTGGGCCGAGAAAGTGGGGATGTAACTTGGGCAAGACACTTTCCACTATAATCAAATTCTAGCCCAAATAGTTGGAACAGCAGTTGCCTCCTCTGCTGTTCTGATGGTTATAGTCGGACACAACTGACTATCATATAGTAGTAGTTGTAGTAGTATTTTAGCTACAATTTCTTTTTCTTTTCATTTTTCACAAAATATTTCTTCATTTTGTGTTCTTCCTAATCCAATTATAACCTTAAATAATATTTTTTTGTAGTCTTTGGATTTGGATTTGGATCCGTTTGTGATAGGGATCACCACTTAATTGTAGATAGTCTCTCTTGATCATGTACTAAGTGGAGATTGTTCACCGTCATTGCTGAGACCAGTCCACAGAGGATGAAACCCTAGACATGTCAGTCTTAACTAATAGCTCTCTCACTGAGAGAGAATTCAAATGGCCCCCAGTTGTTGTCTTCATAAAGTTTTTGATTCCACTCTGCCCTCACCCCCCACACCCCTCCCCTCCCCCTCCCCCCACCCCCACACCCCCACCACCATCCTGCCAAACACACACACACACATTCCTCCCCTTTTCTTTTATTTTTATTTTTAATTATTATTATTCTACTAATCTTTTTAGCATCTTTTCCTTTCGTCAGTTTAAGACAGAATAATTGTAAAGGTGCACTTGGTTTTCTTCATTATCATGTTCAAGAATATTGTAAGCAGATGATATTTTGTGTCTTTATATTCTTTAGTTCTAACACCAGTTTATGCTTACTAAAATAAGGCAGTTTCTGCTCAAAGTGGGATGTCAGTGCAGTGATGATCACTTGATTCATGGCTTTTTCTTTCAGCCGTTTCTGTGGTTCTTTCTTTCAGCCATAACTATAACATGATAGAAAAAAAAAACATATAAAGAAGAATACATAATGTTAGTCTAATAGGTGTGGTTCCTGTTTTGTTTGTGTATTATAGAAAAAATAAATGAATAAATAATGTTAGCCTAATAGGCATGGTTCCTGTATTGTTTGTGCTTGATAGAAAAAGACAGGCGCAATAGCTGAGTGGTTAAAGTTTTGGACTTTCAATCTAAGGGTCCCGGGTTCAAATCACGGTGACGGCGCCTGGTGGGTAAAGGGTGGAGATTTTTGCGATCTCCCAGGTCAACATATGTGCAGACCTGCTAGTGCCTGAACCCCCTTCGTGTATATATGCAAGCAGAAGATCAGATACACACGTTAAAGATCCTGTAATCCATGTCAGCATTTGGTGGGTTATGGAAACAAGAACATACCCAGCATGCACACCCCCGAAAGCGGAGTATGGCTGCCAGCATGACAGGTTAAAAACGGTCATACACATAAAAGCCCACTCGCAAATATACAAGTGAACGTGGGAGTTGCAGGCCACAAACGCAGAAGAAAAAGATTGAAAAAGAATAGATACATAAATAATATCATCCTAATAGGCATGGTTCCTACATTGTGCATGACAGAAAAAGAATATATAAATAAACACGTAAATAGATAAAGTCAGCATAATAGGCATGGCCCCTATACTGTTTATGCATGCATGAAAAAGAATACATCTGTAAATAAACAGATAGATAACATTACCCTGACAGGCATGGTCAAAAAGAATAAATCAATAGATAAGTAAATAGATAACATTACCCTAACAGGCATGATCCTTACTGTGTGTGCAGTTTGTGATCCTGGACGAGTGCAGTCAGATGACAGAGCCAGCCTCCCTGCTGCCCATAGCCCGCTCTGCCTGTGAAAAACTGGTGTTGGTAGGAGACCCTAAGGTAAGGAGGGAAGCATCTTTCATCCATATGTACATATAGTGCGTACAGTTTGGACGTTTGACTCAGACTATTCTTTTAATGCACTGTCGTTATGTATACATAGAACATATAGTTTGGACATTAAACTTTTGATGCACTGCATTAGTCTTTTGATGCACTGTCGTTATGTATATCTAGTGCATACAGTTTGGACATTTAACTTAGACTATGCACTGTCTTGTCATAGTTTGTACTGTTGCTCACTTAGTTGGGCCTGCCTGCATGTCTTGATAGATGTTGTAACATGTAGCATGTTTTTTTTTTAATTGGAACTGTATGTATTATGAAGCGCTTAGAGCAAACTAGTTTCTTCTTCTTCTTGTTCGTTAGATGGACATCACAGTCTCTGGGAAAGCAAAATCATTTGATTAGACACTATGTAATAAACGTATTATTATTATCATTATTATTTATAGCAAACAGAGAGAAGCACAGTGGGAGACCTTTTAGTTCTTCATCTGTTCAAACCAGGAATTCACTGCCTTTTTCAGTCCCTCACTCACATCCTATAAACGAAATCTAAATAGACATTTTTTTTCAAGCAGGCTCTACGTACTTATAAAGGAACTGCATTTCATATCGGTATTCAATGAATCCACATCTGTTTCTTCCATTCGTGCTTGCGTGTGTGTCTATGTGCCTGTATGTGTATTTACGTGAGTGCGTGCTTTTGTGTCTGACCAACATCTTGTTGTAAAGCGCTTTGAGAGGAAAGTGCTATATAGACTAACTATTATAAACTTTTTTTTTTTTTTTTTTTAAATAGATTATGCTTTGAAATGTTGAATAGTTCATGGAATTGTCTTGTTTTGTTCATGAAGTTGTGTTGTTTTTGTTGCAGCAACTGGATCCCACACTCCAAGGATCTGAGGCAGCCCACGGGGAAGGGCTGGAGCAAACACTGTTAGACCGACTGATCAAAATGGTACGTTTTGATAAGTATGTCACTGCTCCATTGTTCAGGGATGTAACTGAAGTGGAAGTTTGGTATCTGCTTCATCAAATCATTGCACTCAGCTCTGTCAAATCTGGTCTGAAAACCTTCCTCTTTCCAAACTAGCTTCTCGACTGGTCAAAATGGTACGTTTTGATAAGTGTGTCACCACTCCATTGTTCAGGGAGGTAACTGAAGTGGAGGTCTGGTATTTGCTTCGTCAAACCCCTGCACTCAGCTGTTTCAAGTATGGCCTGAAAACCTTCCTCTTTCCAAACTAGCTTCTCCAAACTCTGTCTTTGTTTTCTCTAGCTTTCTACCTACATGTGTTTAAAAGTTTTGTATTTCATCTTTTTCTTTCAGAGTTATGTATGCATGTGAAATTTGTGTGTGAAACTGCTTTGATTTGTTTCCGCACAAGATTTAGCGCTATATATATACTTTTCTTCTTATTATTATCATTTCATTATTTTGGAGTCTCTTGCATTCTGTTTCCATATATTCATAAGTTTTGTTTTTCATTCTTCTGATTTGGACCTATGGTTGCGAGTTAAAAAAGTCTGATGTGAAAGTTCTTTGATGATTTAGTGCCATATAAATATATCTATTATTATTATTATTACTATTGTATTGTATAGCGCTTTGAACTTCTTTTTTGGGATTCTGCGCTGAATAAATTAACTTATCATTACTATTCTTAGTATTATTGTTACTTTTTTATTTTCATATATATCATCATCATCTATATTGATAAAAATAATTTCAGGGCCACAGCCCCGTGATACTGAGGACCCAGTACAGGTGTCACCCCACCATCAGTGCCGTGTCCAACTCCCTCTTCTACCAGGGTCAGCTGGTGGACGGAGTGTCCGCAGACACCAGGCAGCCAGTCCTGGTCAGTTCTTCTTGGACACAATACGCAATACTTTGTTGTCTTGTCTGTTACTTTTTTTATTTCAAATAAGAGAAATTCATGTGTGGTGTAGGTTAAATAAACAATGCGTGAGAATCAAATTCATTTAGTACATACTTACTGCCCATTATAGCCCCTCTGGTGTGTAGGGCAGCAAGAACTGCCACTCTTGTCAGCAAGAAGAACCGCCACTCTTGTCCGTTTTGGGCCAGTCTCTGAATGGTACTCCAGGTGTAAATCAGGATTCATCCGTTCAGTGTAAATACATAAAAGAAATGAAATGCTTAAATGCTAGGCTGACATTAACCTCACATAGAATATTCAAAATCATACACATGTAGTAATCACTGAAAGAGAATAGGCATAAAACAGCTTACAATAATTAAACATAGATATATGATTAAAGCTCCACTATTTAAAAGTATTTTGATTGATAGAATACACACATACATACATGCATACATAGACACACTGTTTTCCAGGGCTGACTTGAAAACATTGTTATTAATGGACAATACAATTTTCTTGTATTTCCTACAAGTATGTGTCATTTTTCTGAGCAGGAGTTGCACATCATAGAAACAAATTACATTATCAGCTTTTTTTTTTCTTTCATTTTCTTCTTCTCAGGATTTGTTCCCAACATTGTGCTTCTATGACGTGTCCAATGGAGAAGAAATGACGGACTCCAGTGGCAGTTTCACCAATGAGGCTGAAGCCCAGTTTGTTGGTCTGCTGTTGTCAGTTATTATGGTCCATGGATTACAGCCTGCTTCTGTGGGAGTTATCACCCTTTACAAGGCACAGGCTCGTCGTATTCTTGATATCATAAGGCATTCAAAGTAAGCGTGTGTGCAGTACCCTAGAAGTTTGATTTGGTTTCTAGTTTTCTGTATGTAGCTTACACTTTTGCTAGAATTCCATGTGAATGTGTACCCTTATGTGAGCATATGTGTGTTTTATTGAATCATTGTTCAGAAATTTCCATCTCCATGTGTGTGTGTCTTTTAGAAAACTTTGGAAACTTAAAATGCACTTTGTGTGTGTCAGGAAGGAAACTTCAGCACAAGGCTTAGTCTTTTTAGTTTTTGTCTCAGTGTGTGCCTGTCCTTATTCTTTCTTCTCTACATGATTTTGGTGAAATGAGTAATCAAGGAGAGGGACAGTGGGGGGAGAAAGGTTTTGGGGTGTAAGAAGTACCGTAAAGTATATCTTGCCTTACATTGAAAAATGAATGGTGTGCTTAAGTCAAATGACACAAAAGTTACATACATTTTGAAATATTATTTCACTGAAATTGAATATTCCTCTCCCCATAGATCACATACAACTACCTGCATATGTAATTTTTTTTTCTGAATTGTAAAAGACACACACACACACACACACACACACACACACACACACACACACACACACACTGCAAGAAATCTTGGACTCTTCACTTTTATTGTTCAATTTTTTTCAAATCATTGTTAAATAGTCCAGTTGGGTTGTTGTTATAACTTCTTTTTGGGGGTGTGGGGCGGGGTGTCCACTCATTCTCTCTCTCAGTTCGTTACAGAACCGACACACAGATCTGGCCATACGTTGGACTGGCTCATCGCACGTGACTCAGATGCCATGGTTGCGTCAGTGACTGTAACTGACAAACTTTCTTCCGACCATTCTGTTGTTATATTCTTGCTTAATATTTCAAAACCTACCAGAACCAAAAACTCTGTTACTTGCCGCAACCTGAAATCCATCAACAGTAACACTTTTTCTTCTCAAGCTGCTGAACGCCTTTCCAAAATTTCTTCCCGTACCGACGTCTCTACACATTACAACACTGTCCTCTCTCAACTGCTGGATGAACATGCACCCCCCACTACCTGCATGCTCCCTGACAGACCTTCCGCCCCATGGTACACACAAGACATTCAACTTGCAAAACGCAAACGTTGCCAACTGGAAAGACGATGGCGATCAACAAAACTGCAAGTCCACAATCAAATATTCCGAAAACAAATAAATAAAGTCAAACATATGATCTCACGGATCAAGTATTGTTCTAATGTCAAGTGTATATGCTTTAATAACCTGACAATTGAGCATATAATTTTTCACTGTAGCTTGATGAAGCCTTTTGTACACGAAAGTGTGTCTTCACAAGTGACTGAGAACGTTGATGTTTTTGACTTTTTGCATTCATTATCAGTTGTTTCGCTTGTCAGTTTAACGACTTCTCTTTTACGAAGTCCTTTAAGTAATTTCCTGTAACTGTATTTAGAGGGGGGTTTTTTTTTTGTTTTTTTGTTTGTTTGTTTGTTTTGTTTTTCTTTCAAATTTCACCCACATTTTTACCCTCATTTGCCCAGTTTCCCCAAACCCTCCATTCATCCACATCTCCCACCCCTTCTAACCGATAATACTCAGATGTATTCATAATACTTTTACAAAATGTCTTCAATCACCGATATGTGTGACGGGACATTAAACAAAAATTCCTTCCTTCCTTCCTTCTCATCAGCAAAGACAAACTTCTTTTCTTGTCAAGTTTTCAATGCCACATCCACCAGATCTCTTTACTCTGTCATGTCAAATCTTCTGGAACTGCAAGAAAGACTCCTCTTCCTTCTGCCTACACTTTATCTGAACTCCCCAATGTCTTCTCCTCTTTCTTTTTCGACAAAGTCCAAAATATTCGTACCATCTTAGACCAAATGTCTTTCCAACCTGCTCATCCTGATCCTCAATTCAGCGGTACTCCTCTCCATTCCTTTAATCCATTGACTGAAACAGAAGTGAATGAAAAAACAAAACAAAACAAACAAAAAAAAAAAAAACAGGAGTGAATGAAATCCTGAAAGAAATGACAATAAAATCCTGTGAGCTCGATCCTATACCAGCCTCGGTCTTTTCCCAGTGTGTCTCACAACTTCTCCCAACAATCACCAATATTGTCAACTCATCCCTTCTCACTGGAACGTTTCCATCCACTTTCAAAACTGCAATCGTCCAGCCTCTTCTGAAGAAACCCAACCTGACACAAATATTTTGAAAAACTATCGACCAGTTTCTAATCTTCCATTCATGTCCAAACTCCTTGAAAAAGCTGTCCTGAAACAGCTCAACAACCACCTTTGTTTCAACAATCTCATCCACCCATTTCAGTCTGCCTATAGTGCTGACCACAGCACCGAAACCACTCTCCTCCACATTCTGAACAATCTACTGATTGTTTTCCGACTCAGGAAAAATTTCCTTTCTCACTCTTCTTGACTTGTCAGCCGCCTTTGACACGATAGACCATTCAATCCTTCTTTCCCATCTTCATCTTACAATTGAACGCGGACAAAACTGAAGCAATGATCATTGGAACTAAACAAAAACTGTCTTCCATCACAATTGACACAATCAAACTTGGCAGTACATCCTTCCCTCTTTCCAGGTCAGTCAGGAACCTTGGTGTAGTCCTTGACAATACACTGTCCATGCAAAAATTTATCAGTCAGACATGTCAGTCCTGCTACTGTCAACTGCGGTGCATCAGTGCCGTCCAGAAATATCTGTCCACTGACGCAACATCTAGACTTGTCGTTTCTCTCATTCTCTCTCGCCTTGACTACTGTAACTCTCTATTGTCTGGTTTGCCTGCTTCATCCATTCAGTCCCTTCAGCGTATACAAAACTCTGCTGCCCGACTCGTCTTCAGAAAGAAAAGATCTGAGCACATCATTCCTCTTTTGCAACATCTCCACTGGCTCCTTGTCTCACACCGAATAAAGTACAAGATCAGCACTCTATGTTATAGATATATTCACAAAACTGCCCCTTCCTATCTCTGCGGCTGCCTTCACCTCTACACTCCACCTCGCTCACTACGATCGGCTTCGGATCCACTCTGTTTATGCATACCCAGATTCAAACACTCGACTGTTGGCCGCCGTTCTTTCTCTGTCTCTGGACCTTGCAATTGGAATGAACTTCCTCTTTCACTTCGTCAAGTCTCCACACTCAGCTCTTTCAAGTCTGGCCTTAAAACCTACCTCTTCCCAAAATAGCCTCCCTTGCCTGCCTCTTCCTTGTCTTTAGTTTCTACAGTTTTAGAGTTATGCATGCGTGTGAATGACTGGTGCAAAAGCGCTTTGATTTGTCTCTGCACAAGATTCAGCGCTATATAAATACCATTATTATTATTATTAAGGTCAAGAAATCTTGGGCTTTTCACTGTTTGTTTGATTTTTTTTTTCTTTCTTCTTCCAAATCTTTGTAAAATAGTTTAACTGGGTTGTTAGAACCTTTGAAAGTAGTAGAATTTCAAGAGCAGAGGAGATAACGAGGAAATATGTTATCACAATGACATGCTTTAGAGACTGATATAAAATAAAGGTATTAGAGCGTCTGTGGCTGAAAATTTATGAAACGACTATTTGATAATATGTCCAGTTTTCTTGTTGATAAACACATACACATCCTCACATACACCTTTTTTTTAACAGGGGGGTGGCAAGTGAAGGTGAAAAAGTATTTTCTTTTGATTGTGGCAGTGAAAAAAAAAAAGTCTTAACACCTGGGGTAGATGAAAGGGAATTTATGAGAGCATAAATGTTGCCCTTTAGTTGCGTCAGATGAGATAATATGCCTCTCATTTTGTGTTCACTGTTTCTCTGGTGTCCTAATTTTCTTTGAACGAAAGAGAAGCCTGGAAGTGTGTGGTTCTTAACTTCATTCAAAAACATTTCCGTGTCTTCTGATAACAGCAAACAAACATGATTTGACAAGGGTTTTTTTCACATGCAATGCAACCCCTTCAGTCATATCTAACGATGGCATCTCACAATTTTGTTTCCACCAAAGAGAAGATTATTGAAAGTATATTGTTCGGTTTTTGTGTTTTTGTTTTTAAAAACTGTAAATTGGTCAACAAAAAGTGTGCAGTAGCACACTGTTTTCTATGTTTATATTGTGCAGTACCAAAGTTTTCCATGTTTTGTTGTGCATTAGCAAACAGTTTTCCATTTTTCTATTGTGCAGCAGCACATATATTATGCAGTAGCAAACAGTTGTTTCCATGTTGATATTGTACAATAGCAGTTTTCCATGTTGTGCAGTAGCAAACTGTTTTCTATGTTTATATTGTGCAGTAGCAAACTGATTTCTGTTTGTATTGTGCAGTAGGAAACAGCTTTCCTTGTTTATGTTGTGCAGTAGCTGTTTTCTAGGTTTATATTATCCATCAGCAAACAGTTTTCCATGTTGATATTGTACAATAGCAAACAGTTTTCCATGTTGTGCAGTAGCAAACTGTTTTCTATGTTTATATTGTGCAGTAGCAAACTGATTTCTGTTTGTATTGTGCAGTAGGAAACAGCTTTCCTTGTTTATGTTGTGCAGTAACTGTTTTCTAGGTTTATATTATCCATCAGCAAACAGTTTTCCATGTTTATGATATGCAGTAGCAGTTTTCCATAGTTATGTTGTGCAGTAGCTAACAGTTTTTTTTTTCATGTAAATGTTGTGCAGTAGCTAACAGGTTTTTTTTCATGTTAATATTATTGCAGTAGCAAACAGTTCTTACCACGTTAATACTATGCAGTAGCTAACAGTTTTCCATGTTCATATTATGCAGTAGCTAACAAAATTCCATGTTTATATTATGCAGTAGACAACTGTTTTTTTCCATGTTAATATTATGCAGTAGCTAACAGTTTACCATGTTTGTATTATGCAGTAGACAACTGTTTTTTTCCATGTTAATATTATGCAGTAGCTAACAGTTTACCATGTTTGTATTATGCAGTAGACAACTGTTTTTTTCCATGTTAATATTATGCAGTAGCTAACAATTTTCCATGTTTATATTATGCAGTAGACAACTGTTTTTTTCCATGTTAATATTATGCAGTAGCTGATAGTTTACCATGTTCATATTATGCAGTAGCTGATAGTTTACCATGTTCATATTATGCAGTAGCTGACAGTTTTCCATATTCATGTTCTGTCAGAGGTGATGCACAGCAAGAGTTGATTGGAGTACAAGTGTCCACCGTGGATGCCTTTCAAGGAGGCGAGCGTGATATCATCATCCTGTCCTGTGTTCGAACACGCAGTGTTGGATTCATTGACAGTGACAAGTGAGTGATTTTCTCTTTAACTTTTGTGTGATAAATCATGTTGTCAAGATGTATTTTATAACTGAAGAAACATGGATTTGTCAAATATGAAAAAGACTGAGGAAACTGTATTTGACATTTCTGGAAATACTTTTTGATAATTGAAACTGTGAATAACGCAGAATAACAACATGGTAAATATTGAATTTGTTAATTAGCAATAGCATACATTCTGATAAGACCACGAAGCAGCAGAGCAGATCGTTCGTGATATTTATAACAAGCAGCTGTGACTGCTTGACAAGATTTGAATGTGATGTGATATCCTTCTGCTCCACCCAGGAGGATGAATGTTGCCCTGACGAGAGCTCGCCATCACATGCTGATTGTAGGACATCAGAAAAATCTCTATGGCAACAAGCGATGGGCCCAAGTTCTTAGTCACTGCCAAGGTAATGTTACATTCCAAATTTTGTTTTACATGTGACTGAACTGTTTACTGTATGATCGTGCACATGACTGTACACATGAGAAGGTAGGAAACGATGGATGTTGTCTCTTTGAGGATGTTTTCAAGTGATACAGCTGCATTTTATTTATCTGTTTCTTCATGGTTGAAATCATCTAGAAGAAGAGTATTATGTAACTAGTGTTAATTTCATTAAACTGTGTCAATATGAAGTACGGATAGATAGTAAATATACATACATACATATGTATATGTATATATTAGCTTTTGACGTAACAAAATGACAGTAACAGTCTAAGAGGAGAAACAGGCCACACTGACCCTTTGTTTGGTTTTGATTTGTTTTTTATCAGTTGCATGCAGGCCCTGGAGCACTATTTTTCTACTCTTCTGTTTTTTGTTTGTTTGTTTGGTGCTTCATCACGCCTTCTTCACTGGTGATTTTTTTCCACAAAGTCATATCACAATGAATATATTGATGGTTGATATGAATATTTATGTTATGCCTATTTCATCAGTCATAGACCAAGCTCTAAGTGCTTTACAAACACAAGAGTTATTTGCACATATCTGTGTATTGTCTAAGCGTGGACATTGGACCTTGCTTTTTTTGCTTTTTTTTTAGCCACACTGACCCTGCTTTATCCATCCATTCCTAGCTGTTGCGGGCGGTGTGGTGTCGGCCATCAGTGCCAGGAGACAGCTGCAGGCCGCCATGGATCGAATGCAGGAAGAAGACCAGCATAGCATGTCCTGCGAGCCCCCTGACCAAGGCGCCGCTGACCAGCCACAGCCCAAGGCTGCCAGAAAGAGAAAGGCAACCTTTCAGAAAGGTACAGTCTGTCCTCCACACCTGACCAGAGTGTTGAGTTTATGTGAAATTCAGGCATCTGCTTTTTTTCTTTTTTTTTCAGAGCAGATGTGGTGTAACATGTATTAATCAGTCTGCATGCTTTGACACCTTCTTGAAAACTGAAACTGTTGAAAGTAATAAAAAAATTATCAGTGGGGAAACTTGCTGTGTTCATTTCTGTGGTATTTGTTAGTTAATTTCAAACTTGATGCAGACTTTGGTTATCAATATTTGGCTCACATCTACAAACCATCAATGTAATTACCTCATCTCTGTGTGTCCACTTGTATGTATGTGTGTCCATGGTAATACTTTTGTTCGCACTTTCAAGGCAAAAGCAGTATAGGAACCAGTCATGGTTAGAGATTAGGTGATTGAGACCTTCCAGCAATCCCCTTGATGATGATGTCATAAGAGAGGTGATATGTCAAAGGTCAAGGTCACTGTTTTTGTTAGCCGCTCTTGTTTTTGTTAGTGGTGGCAGAAAGTCTTGGGAAATTGCGAGGGTATGAGTGTGCAGGAAGCATTTGAGAAGAGCAGCATGAAAGTAACGAGCACAGAAGATTCTGAGTCCACCCCCCACCCCACCTCTGAAAAACAAAAACAAAACCCAAACATGTTAAAACAAAACAGACTAATTACTTTCACATCTGTTGCAGGTTCTGCTGAAGATCTGACAGCAAGAGATAAATCCTCCCCACCTAAGTCAAAAACTTCAAGCCCAGCACTTTATGTGGAATCTGAGGACACACCTTGCTCATCATCAGATCAGCTGGAAGCTCATTGGTTTGGAACGTCAACATGGAAGAAGAAAATACCATGCCAGAAACTCCTGGTGATTGTGAAGGATCCAGTCCCGAGATAAAACCCAGACGTTCAAAAGCAGGGCGTGTGAAGCCTTTAGTTATCATGGAGGAGGAGGACAAGGCTGCTGATTCATCTGACGATGACTTTCTGCCTGATGGTTTGGTTTAATTGTGGACAACAGTGACAAGTAGAACTGATGAAGCAGAGTGACAAGCAGAATATACTTGTTTGGAAAACTGATATGGTTCAAATGAATAATGTTTGGAATGGCTTCAGTGTCACTGATGGTGTATGAGGAAAATGCAAATTGAATTGGGAAATGGTTAAAGTTGGTCATCATTAGAATTTATGTCACTTGTGATTGTTACAATGTGACCGTGTTTGTTGACAATTTAGATGTAGCTGAGATCCAACAGACTGTGAGGTTTTCTGCACTGAAGCAAAAAAGCAGGCTATGTTGAGGATGTTCAAGAGAAGAAAAGAAGAGGGCCTTTAAGATCTTGAATCTGCACATACTAGAGACATAAAACACACTGAATCCACTGCACGTACCAGACAAGCATGACACCTGCTTTAGTTTCCCTGTTCATATAAGGGTGTGAGTGAGCAGCAGGAGATAAAAAAAAAAAGAACAAAAGAAAAAAGTACTAGACAGGATAAACTTCATGGATGGAACAAGAAATAGAGAGACTGATGATAAGACTCGAATGTGGCAAGGAAAGGTCAGATTAAGGAGTTGACCTGACCCAAACCAAAGTGTGGGAAGGGGAGAAAGGTGGGATGAAGCTGCCTTGAGACCAGTATATTTTAACTGGTGTCTGGACTGGGGTAAGTTTCAGTTTAAGTTTCAAGGTGTCAAAGCATGCAGATTGACCCATGTACTCAACTTCACATCTGCTGTTTTTGGGGGGTGAGAAAAAAAAAGGGCAGATGCCTGACCTTTGCATAACCCAATGTGCTGGTCAGGCCAGAAAACATAATGAAACCAACCAAAGCAGCACAGCAGGCCCACCGATGGTAAGGTGATGTGGACAGTGGTGCATTCAGTCAACACACTCCCTACCAAACCACTACTTTTCAGGGCACTGTTAGTGCAGAATCAGCAGCCGTGTATTACTGACAAGTAATTATTGCGTTGTCATCAAAGTGGTTTTCTTTAAATTGAAGAATATTCCTGTCTGTAACTTTCATGAGAAAGGAAGTGAAGACTTGCATGAAAATGAGAGCATTGTACACTGCCAGAATATATGTACATTGAAGCACTGTACACTGCCTGTGTAATGTGTATGTCATAAAGTGAAAGATGGAGGTGGTTGTGTTTTTGATAATAATTAAAATCTATGTCCAAATGTTTATGGTTTCAAGTCACTAATCTCAACAATGTAGATCCTATAATGTTGGATTTCACATTATAAAAGGAGTTGGGTTGTATTTTTCATTCCCTGTATTGCTGTTGCTTTTCTTTGAAATGTATTAGCTACCTTTTTTTGTGATGGATCATTTCACTACCCAGTGTGTGGAAGAGTGCCAGTGTGCTGGATGTTTCTATTCAGAATATTTGGTTCTTTTCTGTTCTTTGTGATCATTTCCACATCTCTGCACAAAGTATGTGTGTTAAAAGCAGTCAGTGATAATCTTCAGAATGTGTGCGAAACAGCAATTAAGTGTTGTGGACATGTTTAACAGTAACTTCTTGATTCAAGCAAAACTGGTATTTTGTGATATTTCAGTTTGGGGGTGTGTATGCAATAGACAGTTTAACGAATTCTGTTAAGACTGATTTGTGTTGTAATAGATTGTATGAAGACTGATTTGTGATTAACAAATTCTGTGAAGCCTGATTTGTGATATCAGCCCACTGAGAATGCAGCCATGTGGCTTCTAGAGGAGAAACTTCCAGAGTTTTTGACGTGACTGAAAACTCCACCCAGATATTTAGTCATCATAGTTTCTGGACAGTGTACTGTCTGCATGGGAAGTGGGGGTTTTTTTCTTGCACCTTGTTGGTGGTTTTTGTCTCAAGAAGATAACTTCATTGGTTGCTCATCCATTATAGAATTTTGTACAAAATTGGCATATTTGGCTTATCATCACTTGAAGGTTCTCTCCCATCTTACTTGTCTTCTGTACTTCATATTCACACCCCTTCCCATTTTCTCAGGCCTTCTGGAGAAAAGCTACTTTGAGTCCTGAAAGTCTTTTCAGAGACATTTGTGACCAGCTTCTACAAAATGACAGATAAGTCGATTTTTGAGGATATAGAGATATATGTACCATTGGAAAGAAGACAAAAAGACGTTTCTTCTTCTTCTTCTTCTGCGTTCGTGGGCTGCAACTCCCACGTTCACTCGTATGCACACGAGTGGGCCTTTACGTGTATGACCGTTTTTACCCCGCCATATAGGCAGCCATACTCCGCTTTCAGGGGTAAAGACCTTTCTAATGATGTATAAAACTTGTTCCTAGGTAAAAAAAAAAAAATGTAGAAGTCATGGTAGTTCAAAGTGTGACAGTAGTGCGGCAGCCATTTTGAGAAAAACAGCTTTAAAGTTTTGCAGCAGACTCTTGAGATTTTTCCCTAGTAACGGGGTTTCGTTTTAGCTGTATGCCTGTGAAAGTTAGGCAGGTTATCAGATTAGGGTCTGTGCATGCTTTGGGCAATGATATTCACACTTGATGATAATACTAATGTAATTTTAAATGTCTGTTTTGGGGTGTAAAAGAGGTTTTTCCTCTTGATCTCACAACAAACAAAGCTTCTTTTGTTTTCATTTCTTTTACATCAAAATTAGAATGATGCACATCTAAATTTTGATTTTGTTAAGAATTGAAATAAACTTTTGTTTTTTGGGGGGCTTATTTTATTTTATTTTTAATACTTTAAATATGTCAGTGTGGATGGGTGCGCAGGAGTTCGCCGAGTGTGGCCCATTTTTGTTCATTCTTTATTTCAGTTATTTGCCCTCTTAGTATCTTCCATTTCCAATTTATTATGTTTTATATATTTACCTGCATGTTTATTTTTAGTATTGCTTTTTCTTTGCTGTTAATGTACTATATTAAGATATCGAATAGATATTAATGTAAAATATGCTGTTTTTCGGGATAATTGCTCCGCAATATTGACACATAGGTGCTGGAAATTAACTAAATTTTCAAATTTACAGTTTGAATTTGGCAAAAATAGCGAGATATGTTGTAATTTATAGGTTGAACTGTGCACTGGTGCAAAAAACTCAATTTACCCCAGATGGACCCTCAGCACTGTTTTTGCCTGCAGCACAATTGAATGCAGCGCGAGTTATCTATCATTTCTTGGGAGAAGGTCACGTTTGGTCAAAGGGCTTTTCTGTATCAAGCACCATCTGTCTGGAATTTTGTTCCTCTTGTCACTCACCAACCCTGTCTTCTTTTAAAACAAAATTAAAATCCTACCTGCTCAAACTTGCCTTTGGATGTGATGAGGCAGTCGTTTGTCTCCTCCCACCCTCCACAGCCCCCTTGTGTCCCTCCCCTCACTCCCCATTGAAAGTCTTCATGTAGTGTGTGTGTGCTCGTGGGTGTGTATTTACTGTGCGTTTGTGCACATGTCTGCAGTCATGTGTATGTGTGTGTGTGTAGGGCATATTTTGTGCCATTTTTTATGTGATTATTCATATCTGCAATTTGTAGTATTATCTCAGTGTATATAGATTTTGTTTTTCTCTTCTTATATGTCCTTATGTTCTGTTCTGTGGTATAATGCACTATTGTATTTGAATTGTTTCATGTGAAGTGCTTGAGCCCATTATATGGGGAGTTTACGCCTTGTAAGTACTACATAATTATTATCAAGACAGGCATTCTGTCCATGATGTACCAATTGTCTGTATTGTTTCAAATAAAAGCGTTAGCATGAAGGGAAAAAGATGCACAAAGAATGTGTTGGAATCACACATTATCTAACCTTTATTCTTCATAGCATTGCCCCTTCTTCAGTTTTTTCATTACTTGTCCCCATCTCATTTCTTGCCGCACCATTCTAATCCTTGCCTGCCCCTCAAATGTTTCATTATCTGTCCTCGTCTCCTTTCCTGCTGCACCATTCTCTCACTCTCTCTGACATTTGCATGAAAATTGACTATTCAGATTTACACACTCATAAAAAAATCAATTTAATCAAATATAAATTAGACACAACATAAAACATGTATATGTAAATCATATCAAATCACCATTAGCTGAAGTGAAGAAATGTTACTTTTTTTCAATGCACAGCCATATACCCTCATTTCTCTCTTCCTCTCTAACTCTCTCCCCCTCTCTTGTACTTTTGTACGCACACACAGTCCTTAAAACACAAAATCTCTATTAGGAAATCTTGCCAGCATATCTCTGGATTTTTTTTTGAAGCCTAACTGTGATTTATGATCACTAAATAACAGTCAGTTAAAACTGAGTATTAGTGATGTGCAGCCATACAAACAAGTCTGACTACAAGTAAGGAACAACCAAACAAACTTGACTTTCTAATGTGCCATGTGATCATGAATCATGAACAATGTAGTACATAAACCTAATGCAAAAGACCACAACCCCTGACTCACACACATTCACAAGCACCGAGATTAACACACACATGCACCCACACATGCATATACTCTTACAGAAACAAAAAGCTTAAACTGGGTTTGAAGTATCAATCTTCAGAGCCTCAGCCTAGGGCTGTCATTCACAAATATATACACTGCTACATTAATATTACAACCCACTGAGATGTTGAAATTAAAGCACTGTTCACAAGATACACAAATCAAAATACCAGCAATTGTGATCAAATTAGCAGCAAAAAACAATGACAGAAAAGTAGTTTTGAAGCTCAGAATTATAGTTCAAAGATGGAGGGAAACAAAGACCAGCTCTGATTCAAATTATGATTCTTCTTTCATTAAACCAGTGTGCATATATTTATCCTCTTTTTTATAAAAAATTACATAAACCTGTTCACACACTTATTGCAAAACCATACAACAAATGCACCTTCATTTTTAGGTGCAAATAAATACAATTTAGCGACAGCTGTTATCAAGAATCCTATATTTGATAGCGTACCCTAACTGCAGGCATAAGACTGTGGTGCTGGTCAGGCTTATCGATACAAACATTCCTTTCTCGAAGTTTGGCCAAACTGCTCTCACTGATCTGTTGACAGTTCATCACCTGCAGGGATTCCAGATGTGGGCAGAACTCTCCTAGAACACTGCAAATAAATGGCACTTCTTGTACTATATCAGACAGAATCATAAGAATGTTTACCGTAGCTGTGAAATCAAGATAAAATGCATTGTATGCAGTGTTCTTCAATGCCATTCAGATGTTCACCTAGCAATTCTTATACAACATCTACCAAATCATGTATTTGTTTTGTACATTTCTGCAGGAGTTCTTCTAAAGTAGTTGACTGCACATTTTAAGTGCATCTAACAAAAACAGATAAAAAAGTGATGTGGGATCATCAGTGTGACTGGCAAAACCAAACAATGAAATAAACAAATAAGTGATATGGATCTAGAGTAAAAAGAGAAAAATCCTTTGTTAGCTTATCAATGTGTTTTGCCCTCTACTTTTTCCTTGAACAAAGACAAAGCTTATCCATCTAATAGTAGTGTGCACCTGTGCACTTTCTGCATATATAAAAGAATGTCCAGATGAATTCCTTCATCTTTGACATTTCTTACTTTGACTTCCAGTAAGACTGTACCTTCAAGAATTTGGGGGCTGTTTCTGTTTTGTTTTTTTCTTTTCTTTAGTGTTTGCACCACAGCCTCTTATATTAATTAATAATTGCAAGAAGCTGTTTTAAGTACAATAAACTATTCTTTCATCAAACTTTGTAATAATCTGCATCTAGCAGAAAGACACTGGTATAAAAACTCTAACTCCAGTTCTCACCTTGTCCAATTGATATAGTATTATACAGTGTAGTCAAAGCTGAAGAAAAGTGAAAAAAATCTTTTTGATACTATTTGTCATCTGGCTGACCTTTCGACCAGAGTTCAGAATGGATCAAAATTATCTATTACCATTTCTATATATACATTCCTACATATAAAAACATGTTCTTAGCACTGATTATAAGTATTTTGGAACAACTGGAATACTTACTGTATACAATGATCTGTCAGTCGCCAAGACATCTGGACATTCAGCTGCAGTAATCCAGGACAAGAGCGAGCAATCATTGCAACAGTACGATCTCTTAAGTGATACATCATGTCCAACATGAAGTATTTAATTCTGAAACAAAGAAAATGACCTTTTTTTAAATTAGTAAATATCTTGCCTTACATTAAAAAATGAATGGTGTAATAAAGTCAAATGATACAAAAGTTACATAAATTTTGAAACATTATTTCACTGAAATTGAATATTCCTCCCACACAGATCACATACACCTACCTGCATATGTAAATTTTTTTTTCTAAATTGTAAAACATACACACACACACACACACACACACACACACACGCTGCAAGAAATCTTGGACTCTCCACTTTTATTGTTCAATATTTTCAAATCATTGTTAAACAGTCCAATTGGATTGGGGGGGTAAAGAAATCTTGGACTTTTCACTGTTTGTTTGATTGTTTTTTTCTTTCTTCTTCCAAATTTTTGTAAAATAGCTTTGAAAAAAAAATTGCTTCCTGGTTTTAATTTAATTTTTATTTTATTTTATGCCTATGTTTTAGAGTTGGAAAGTTATTCTCTCAGTCAGATTGTTGTTAAGTTAATGTTGTGAATAGTATTGTTTTTATCCCTTTCCCTCCCCCCCCCCCCCCCCCTTTCCCCTCCCTTTTTTATTATTTTTTTTCCATGTCTAATATCACTTAACGTGGATAGACATTAAATGAAATTGAACACACACAATTATCAGGGACAAAAGCTGCGATGGAAAAATAACGTACTCTTTGCAGTGTGTTGCCAAATTTACAAGGTCATCCTCGGTGAGTCCTGAACAACCACTTAGATTTATGTATTCAACACAGGCACTGTTGTCGATGAATGACTGTAGTCCTCTGCCTGTCACCTGGGGACATTGCACCAAGCTGAATCTACGGAGTTTCACACAGTGCTCACCGACTGCACCAACACCAACGTCAGTGAGGAAACAACATCTGGACAGGTCAACAGTGTGTAAGTTTGGATTATTCTGAAGCACTACTGTAAGAGCTTCATCAGATAGCCATGTTCCTGCTGTATCCAGAGTCAGTTCCTTCAGACAGAAGTTTCTCTTTGTCAGCACTTCAAATGCCACAGATGAGAAGTAGGCTGAGCATGTTTTGTCGATACAGACTGTGAATGTATGGCTGAAATAGAAGTCCACAAGTTCTCTGAATTCAAGTGAAACACCACGTAGCTGGAAGAGTTCTTTCAGAGATAAGTAAGGAAGAAGGTGCTTGCAAAGCACCTGCTCCCACATCACATCAGTAAGTTGCATCTGCAGCTTAACCGCAGACATTTTGATTTTCCTTGGTCCGTTCAGTCAGAATGAGGATTGTTCAAGTCTGAAACCCAAAATGTAAATTATGTATCTATCATCACAATACCAGTTATTTCATTGAGATTTTACCTGAATGATACATATATGACCCACAGCATAAATATTCTACTAACAAAAAGGAATAAAACAATGAGAATTTCTTTTAACTGGAAATGTGTATGTGACAAACACACTGCCACTAGTGTGAGCAGGAATCATCTTCAATGCAAATTAGCCAGTGAGAAGCTTACAACTGCATAAAATCATCGGAAATAGACAGGATTGGTGAGATAATGAGTCGAACTTTGTGATGAACTCATTCATGAAAATGGATGGGTCAATGATGATATTCAATCCATGTATAGCTACCCATGCATGGGCTAAAATATAATCCCACTTGAGCCAGATAAATGCCTACAGTGGTACCATGCTGGCTGTCCTTCAGCGAAAGTTTCTGAAGAAAAATAAGCCATATGCAAAATGTCATCACTCTGCAGACCAATGCTGTCTTCAAATCAATTGTACTTGCTGAAAACTTATAATGCAAATTCTACGTCTTACAGAGGAAGGTGACAAATAATCAAGTTGCTTAACTGCCAGTTCAGTGTCCATGAGGGTCTGGGTTCAATTCTTGCTCTCACCCTTTCTCCCAAGTTTGACTGGAAAATCAAACTGAATGTCAGTCTACTTATTCAGATGAGATGATAAACCGAGATCCTGTGCGCAGCATGCACTTGGCACACTGATAACCCATAGCAATAAAACTAATTGTGTGGCAAAATTCTATGAAAGAAACCCACTCTGATTGATACATATACATGCATGCACTCGAGGCCTAACAAGTGCTATGGGTTATGCTGCTGTCAGACATCTACCAAATGGATGTATGCAGATTTGGTGTAGCATATATGGATTTGTCTGAATGCAGTGACGTCTCCTTGAGAAACTGAAACTAAAACTGCAGCTTGCAAGGTTTCTTTGTCTGCATAATGATAAAGGAAGGAATCTGAGTGTATGGTAAGTGTGATTCCAAATGGGGTATGGACGTGAAGGTAGAGGGAATCAGTGTGCCTGGGCTGTATAACGTCCATTGTGTGAGGATGGGTCAGGGTGGGTGGTAGATGGGGGGTTGGAGGTGGCGAGGGAGAGTTTTATTTCAGCAGAGATTTTCCACTCAGTGTAGAAAACTTTACCTTCAAGCTTCCATCGGGTAATTTCCTATCATGAGAATACAAGATTATGAGAATACAAGAAATTCAATGATGAAAATTTGTAATGAGCACTGTAATACTAACCTAAGGAAAAATTCATTAGCTAATAGAATTGCACATATATGGAATGCACTACCATTGGAAACTAAACTTGCACAAAATACTAGTATGTTCAAAAATCTGCTTGACATGAACATCAATTTCAAAGAAAAATTTACTGACTTTGATGAGTGATTTACGGAACATGTAAAAGAAAACATATATGTATCCAACAAATAAAAGGAGACCGATACTGAGGGGGGGGCATAAAAAAGGCCGTGAGGCCTAGGCAGTCAAATGCCAGTCCCAACACTACCACTACTACTACTACTATAATCTAAATACAGTGCATTTTACCGGCATATTGAAGCGATGTTACTATTAATAGTCCCAAGACTTAAGGATAATAACGGATAGACTACCAAAATTGGAAATATCCTGAAGATAGATTTGATCGAACTTTATTCAAAATTTACACACAGCCTTGAAGCGGATAGGTTTTCCTGGGTGTTCTCCGAAGATGTCACATGGACATCACGTGTTTACCTTTGTCCGTACAAGAAGCTAACAAGTGCGAAACTAATTCATCTGCACAACCATTCATTATCTCTATCTCCTTAGGTACTTTCAAATATTAGGGAAAAAAAAAAAACATTCACGGGAAAGAAAAAAAGGCTCATTATGGATTCTCTAGTGCGGCTTGTGAAGGACGCCTTGTGCAGTTGTGTTGCACTTCCCGGTGTAAATTACCAAAATATACCCCAGTCAACGTGCATCCGGCGCTTGAGTGTCAAAAGACAAAAATTAAGGCACATTATTCAAACTAATATAAGCCTTTAAAACATGCCTCCATTAATCTGTGTAAATATTGAGGAATGCCTTTGGTCTGGACTATACTATGAATGCACAACCGAAAAGAAAGCAGTAACTTGTGCTTCAGTAACAAAGAGAGTTGGGCGAAACGGATGAATATCATAGCTGTTGCACAGACGATTACGTTGACCACTGATAAAAACGATCCAAACTTACTCCTAATTTGAAAAGAAAAGACAAAAGGTTTTTTAAGATTATCATTATGAATTATCTCTCCCGGGACATTAGATAAGATGGGGTTTATTCTAACCTTACACCGGTTCATGAGGCATGGACGAGGATGCACACAACACGAAAGCCTGAGTCACTGAATATATTTAGCAACAGATTGTCAGAATTTGACAACACGTGGCTGTCCTGACTTGGTATATACACCTCATGATAAATTTTCATCAATACCTTTTTTTTTGTTATGTGAACGAGAGAAAATATTTATAAAGCAGTCCTGTCTCGACCAGTGGGTGGAGTCGAACCAAGACGGAACGTTTGAAGTCTTCGGATCGGATAGGGAGATAAGCACTGTGACAATCTCTCTCTGTATGTATGTATTTATGTGAGTGTGTGAGAGAGGGAGAGACAGAGAGAGAGAGAGAGAGTATGTGCGCGTTGTGTGTGCGTGTGTTTAAGTGGGTGATGGGGGCAGGAGGTGGGTGTTGTGGTGTGGTGGCACATACGGAGAGAGATGTCGGAATGTGTTTTGAATGCATTACATACACACACGCGCTCACATGTGCACACACACGCGCGCGCGCGCGCGTATGCACACACACAGACTATGTATGTGTATATATATATATATATATTATGCATGTACGCAGACAAGAGAGAAAACTTCATTCAAAGTAAGAATAGTTCATTTGCATGTAATACATGTGTTCTTGTCTAGATTGGTTTTGTTGTTGTTGGGTTTACTTCCCACTTCCCACTGACCTAATTTGATTTTTTTTTTTTTTATCTCAGTGACGGTCTCACATCAGGTATACTTGAACATAAAAGCAGAGACTGGGAGAGAAATATTGTTCTGCTGACTGGGATTTCCTGACAACCAATGGATCACTTGCCAACATCTACAATGCCAGCAGAGACATCTGAAAAGGTAAGGATCCACTCGTTTTTGGTGCCCCTCTTTAACCTTTCCACCCACCCGCCATGCACCCACCTCCTACCCCTCTCCTCATAATTGAAATGCACACAAAAAGTTGGAATGGTGCATTTAAAACTGATAGCACAGTGATCTTGTATCACCAAGCTTCAGCAGAAAAGAGGTTAAAGAAACAAAAATTGATAGGTGCGGTGGCCGAATGATTAGAATGCAGGATTCTCATCTGAGTTTCCAGAGTTAGATCTGTGGTTTTGGCACACCTGGTGGGTTAATGGTGGAGATTTTTCCTGAGCTTCCAGGTCAGCAGACACACACGTTAAAGATCCATGTCAGCAATTAGTAGGATATGGAAACAAGAACATCCCCAGCATATACACATAGTCATTTGGATGAGGTGATAAACTGAGGTTCCGTGTGAAGCATACACTTTGTGTGTGTGTTTGTGTGTGTTAAAAAGAGAGAGGACAGAAGTGTGTTCAATAGTCTTGCATATTTATTATGCATGCACATGCACATGCACACACACTCGCGCGCACACTCGCACACGCGCGCGCACGCACACACACACACATTCATGATAGATCAGTACAAGTACACATGTCCCAAGTAACAGGTTAAAGTGATGAAAGACTTAAGAATAAAGTTTGAAGATATGCAATGTCGCTGTCAGGAAATTTGAAACAGAATCACACTTCATGTGGTATAGATAAAAATGCAAATGTAAAATGATTTGTTTTCATGACACTTTCAGATTCTGCTGGAGCCTTACGACTACATCTGTCAAATCCCAGGAAAGCAGATCAGAACTAAACTGTCAGCAGTAAGTATTTTCTGTGTTGTGGGGATTGAGAAGTCCTTTGATTTGTCAACTCAGTTATTATGAAATTCCTTGTAGTTGTATGATGAATAATTTGTTAAAAAGATATTCAGTCTGCAATAGTTGAAAGACTAAATGGGAGACTAAACAAGGAGACTGATGATAATGTTGCTGGATAGGAATTGTCAATAGCGTGAACTTAGCTGTGTTTCCCTGGCAGATAATTGTAACAGTATTTCACTGCAGAAATTGTCATTGTGAAACATTACAGGAAACCTTTTGTTTTACCACTTTAAAGCTGTAAGGAAAAAATACAAAGAAATCTTTACATCATTCATCATTCAAAATGTTTGCGTTTGACCAGATCCTGAAAAGCCTGACCATGACCAGCAGATTTGTGTGTGTGTGTGTGTGTGTGTGTGTGTGTGTGTGTGTGTGTGTGTGAGTATGTGTGTATGTGTGTGTGTGTGTGTGAGTATGTGTGTGTGTATGTGTGTGTGTGTGAGAGAGAGTGCAGAGATGCCAACTGTTACAATTTCACCGTATTTTGTTATACTTGATTGCAGTTTGTTCCTTCATCACACCAATGTCAAAATTGTTCCTCCGAGTTCAATTTCGACTACATAGCTTGGCGGAGGAAGAATTTTGTTTAATGTCCCATCACACATATCGGTGATTGAAGACATTCAGTTAAAGTATTTATGAATACATATGAGTATTATCAGAGTATTATCGGTTAGAAAGGGTGGGATATGTGAATGAATGGAGGGTTGGGGGAAACTGGGCAAATGAGGGTGAAATGAGAGTGAAATTAGAAAAAAAATTTTCACTACAATTACAGGAAATTACTTAAAGGACTTCGTAAAAGAGAAGTCGTTAAACTGACAAGCGAAACAACTGATAATGAATGCAAAAAGTCAAAAACATCAACGTTCTCAGTCACTTGTGAAGACACACTTTCGTGTACATAAGGCTTCATCAAGCTACAGTCAAAAATTATATGCTTAATTGTCAGGTTACTAAAGCATATGCACTTGACATTAGAACAATACTTGGTCCATAATGAATTTGATAATAGTCTGAGAGCTAAACTTAGAATTGGTCTGCGAATCGGACCAAAGTCTGAGAGAGTCAACTGACAAGGTTTTAGTCTTGAATTCAAGCACCTATAAAAGTCTCTTTCTAGTATATTGCTTATTTCCTTGTATGACAATGGGCAGTATGCTTTTATACTATCTGTATGATTCTTTGCTCCCCTTTTTGCTGCCCTGTCTGCTTGGTCGTTACAAAGGAATCCAGTATGGGATGGTATCCAACAAAAATCAACATTTGTACCCTTCTCAAATAGGGAGTGCAATAAATACCTAATTTCAAACAATAAATCTTCTCTTTGATTATTCTAAAAAATTATTATTATTATACATAGCTGGGTCACATGCTGTCCAGTTGTAATATTATCACAGTCACAGCTGACCTATAATGGACCAACAGCAGTTCTAATCAAAAGGTTATCATTTGGAAGGCTGTCATATAAGTATCCATATCATTCATTTTGAAGGGGTCTCCACACATCCAGACCTATCAGTCACGGGGCCTGGGCAGTCAGTACTAACCTCAGTCTCACGTGATGATGCTCAGCTAATCGCATGCGTGTTTACATTGAAACAGAATTGAGTGGACCAGTCAGCATAATCGTTTGCCCGAACAAGAGAGAACATGGCCAAATCAAATTGCTCCTCAATCAAACAACGTCCATTCCCGATGAATTTAGCTATGGAGCGCAAGGAAGGAACAAGCGGCTTGAAACAGGAAAGCCAACCTTGGATTCCGATTGTGAGAAACAAGACGAACAAAGACCAGGGAAGTGACACAGTGCCACAGGTGTGTCAGCTGTAAAGGAGCGGCAGAGGGAACAGAAGTTTTGCCAAATGTACACTGAAAAATATCTGTGCATCATGCCCTCCATTTTGGGGACCTCGCATGCTCATTGTACTGTATGTAAGTTCAACATTTCTATCAGCCACAGGGGGATTGATGATATCAATTGACATGTGAAAAAGTGCCAGGCATATTAACAAAAAATAGGACATGAACAAACAAAAGTTCTGCTTTGAGCAGCATCAGCATACTCACACATTGTACACTTGCTGATGTGGCTCGGAGTTCAAGTAATCCCTCCAAATTCAAAATGATCCTAGGAAATTTCCTGATTATTTCTACAAACATTGACAGGGGTTTGCATCTGTGTGTGTGTGTGTGTGTGTGTGTGTGTGTGTGTGTTCTAATAAAGTCTCTACCAACAAAAATACATATCTATCTATCTATATCATGAATGTATATCTGCCTTTGCCAACAGATGTGCGTATTGTTGCATGAATCTCTCTTTCCAGGCTTTTAACCATTGGCTGAAAATTCCACAAGACAAACAGAAGGTGATTGGAGATGTTATACAGATGCTTCACAATGCCAGCCTGATGTGAGTAGAAACCTTTTGATTAGAACTGCTGTGAGTCCATTACAGGCCAGTTGTGACTGTGATAATGTGTTACGTTGAATGTTTGTTTTATTTCTTGCTTAAATGTTCATTTATACTACCTGCAAATTGTGTGTATTTGTGTGTCTAACTCTTTCTGTGTGTGTGTGTGTGTGTGTGTGTGTGTGTGTGTGTGTGAAAAGATTAGAGATAGCCTTTTATTTGAGGAATCTTGTGGTGCATTCACATGAATATTGCAGTTTATGCATAAATCTCAATCAGAAAATAACAGTGCAGTGAATTGTGATGTTTTTTTTGTTGTTAGATAAAAAAAATTTAAAAATTTTAACTATATTTGTCAACATTCTTCTATTGTTCACAGAATAGATGACATAGAAGACAATTCCAAGCTCCGAAGAGGAATTCCAGGTACTTGTGTGTTATGTAATTTTGTTTATTTTGGGGTAATGTTTACAACATTTTACATTCCATGAAAGAAAATGCTGGGTTGTTTATGAAAATTAGAAAAGTATGTCAGAAACACTTGATTTTCACATCGTGAAAGCAAATAAACAGTATGTTTCAAAACGAGACTGAAAGCTTGTTTATATTTAATGGTTGATGTTACAGTGGTAGGTATGTAACATAGATGTAATGTTTTATGTTAACAAAGCGTTTTTGTAAAGCAGCTAGAGCAGATTTCTGGATAGTGTGCTATATAAGTATCCATTATTATTATTAGGAGTTGGTTTTTTTCTCTGTTTCTGTTTTTTTTGTTTTGGGTTGGTTGTTTGGGGGTTTTTTTTTGGTTTTTTTAGAGTGAGGATAATGTAATGAATGAAGAATACTGTTAATCTTGTTTTCATGTGTAGAGAACAAGAGAAGACATAACAAAGCTGTTTAAAATGTGAAATCCTGTTTTAAGAATCAATTTATGTTGTTGTGTTTTTCTTTCTTTGGCTTGGTACGAAATAGGAGAAAGTTTATAAAAAAAAACCCCTGTGGGTTGTAAAATAAGACTCACTTTTAAAAAGTTTATCATTTAGCTCGATACTCGCACTTGAATAAAAGTAACTGTATAGGTTGCATAGTTTTAGTTATCAATAGTACTTGCGCATCAGCATCAGTATGTGTATGTATGTATGTGGTTTCTTTTTTTTTATGTTTCAGTTGCACACAGTATATTTGGTGTGGCCCAGACAATCAACTCTGCTAACTATGTATACTTCTTGGCTTTGGATGAACTGAATAAACTCAAAAATGCCAGTGCAACACAAGTCTTCACAGGTAATTGAGAACCTGATCATAGTTATTTGTATTCAAGACCAGAAAGAGAAACAGATAGAATCATGTGTATAGACACTGCACTTTTATCATTCTATTTTGAAATGGCCATATTCAGGCATATAATTCAGCTATCATGTCTTGATACAGGGTGGTAAATATCGCAGTAGTTATTGCAGTGATAATGCAGATGTTATTGCTCAGGCAGAAATAACTAGTTCTGAATAACTTGTTCTTTAAAACTTTGGTTAAGCATTACATGCAAGGGTGTGTCTGAGGGGGACACAGAAAAAAAGTTACGAGTTACGAGCTTCTTCTACACTTGTTGGCTACATCATGATTACTTATTCATGTCATTTAGATTGTCAAATTCCATTTTCAGGACTAACAGAACATTTGAAGTAATTACAGTTTTATGACTGTTAGTTACTGTAGTATAATATTTGATTTGCTATTTTGTGAACTTTGTTAATTTCTGATGGTAAGGTGGTGTTTGCCATTTCAGAACAGCTTCTGGAGTTGCACCGTGGTCAGGGCATGGACATATACTGGCGTGATGCAGTCATTTGCCCCACAGAGGATGATTACAAATTGATGGTTATACGCAGTGAGTGTTGACTGCATGACAGCAGTTCTTGTCAATGATTGTTGCATCAGAATGTGAGGGTTTTTTTTTTTGTTTTTGTTGTTGTTGTTTTTTTGCTTCAGTCACATTACTCCCATGACACTCGTTCTGAGTCGACGGGCGCAGTAGCCGAATGGTTGAAGCGTTGGACTTTGAACCTGAGGGTCCCGGGTTCGAATCTCGGTGACGGCGCCTGGTGGGTAAAGGGTGGAGATTTTTCCGATCTCCCAAGTCAACATATGTGCAGACCTGCTAGTGCCTGAACCCCATTCGTGCGTATACGCAAGCAAAAGATCAAATACGCACGTTAAAGATCCTGCAATCCATGTCAGCGTTCGGTGGGTTATGGAAACAAGTACATACCTAGCATGCACACCCCCGAAAGCGGAGTATGGCTGCCTACGTGGCGGGGTAAAAACGGTCATACACGTAAAAGCCCACTCGCATATATACGAGTGAACGTGGGAGTTGCAGCCCACGAACAAAGAAGAAGAAGAAGAAGTTCTGAGTCCCTCATGCTTATCTACACCCGGCAGTTCACAGGGAACCATCCATGTTAGGTCATCTGGGGACCACATGTCAGAGGAAACCCTGCACTGCTGCTGAGTCACTTCAGTGGCGTTCAGAAGTGCTTGTTCTGATTTATTTTACTTAGGACACCACCTACTAAGCCCCCTACTAATGACAGTGATAGCTTAGTCGCGGAGCCAGACTGAGTGAGTGTCCCCCTAGAGAGGAGATCACCACCATATCCCTCCAGTGGCAGTCCCTTCATGAATCTGCCGACACTGAAGACCTTGACATTACTCACCCCAAGCATGGAAGTGGAGGGAGATCAAAACTGAGGTCACCATGAGAGCAGGGCATGAAAGGCCACAGAATTTGGGAATGCAAGTTCTTTGTCTTCCCTGGCTTGATTCAAAGTCATGCATGCTGCTCTTCATGTTGTAATGTTGTTGGGTCAGGTTTTTTTTCTACTTCTCACCAAATCTCTCAGAACAAAACAGAAAAAAAACACACACACACACAAACAGCAGTAGTAACAAAATAAAGTAAACAACAAACAGGTTAAAGCAAAGCAGTACAAAACAAGAAACAAAACCATCCAAACAGCCAACCTATGGTTGAAACCCGTCAAGAGTTTACAGAACTCAAGAGTATGGAAGGTGTGTGTGTTTGTGTGTGTGTGTGTGTGATGGTTCTTGATTTAGAATGTGTTCAATTTTCATGAGTTTTGATGATTTCAAATGCGTGTGTTAGCATGTGTGCATTCATGTGTGCTTTGTCATTGACATATTCCATTTTCTTGCATGTAACTCTTGATTAAAGTGCCCTGTCATTAATTTTGGTTTTTATTTTTCTCCCATATTGATTGTTAGCGCTCTGGGCCCCTCTTTTAAGGTGGCAGAGCACATGATGAATACCCATGATTATTTGAATTATTATTACTTTTAATTACACATACTTAACCGTGACCCAACTAGTGCAGACTCTGGCAGGGGTCTGACATTCCTGTCCTGTGCAAACTACTACCCATGATTATTTGAATTATTATTACTATTATTATTATTACTGTCATTTTTTTCTCCCTCCCGTGTTAATGCTTTACACAAACCTGGGCTGGGGTATGCTTTTAAAACATGATTAGCACATTGGGTTTATGGGAAGATCAGGCATCTCTCCTTTAAAAACATGTTTTTTTTTACAGCAGAATTGGTGTAGTTTATATGGACTGGCCTGCATGCTTTGACACCTCCTTAAAATCATCTATTTCTAAAAAAAATCTTTTTTTGTTGTTGGTGTGTTTGCAGAAACTGGTGGTCTGTTTGGTCTGGCTGTGAGGCTGATGCAGCTGTTCAGTGAGAACAAAAGGTAGATCACAAAGTGAACACTGTGAGATAAGTCTGTAATCGGTCACCAACCCGCGGTATTCAATTTGTTGTCATTTTAATGCTTTGTTTTGTGAGAATTCGTTGTTCCTGATTAGCCAAAAATAGAAAATTTATAGATTTTGTCTTTTTTTCCCCCTTTGATTTCACATATTTTCATTTGAAGTGATATTCATGTCATGTAATGTTTGTGTTAGTTTGTGGGGGGTTGATTGTAATGTCAGTTTGGGATTATGTTGACCATTGACAGAAAATGTATGCCCATTTTTAATGGACTGGTGTTTCTTCTGGTATTGGGCATTTTCTTGAAGTCCTTTGAATTTGGTTTTGTGTTTTGTCACATGCATTAAGTTTTGTGCTGCTTGTATGCTGTGCTTGAAGTTTTTGTTTTGTTTTGTTTTGTTCTCAGTGACTTCAAACCTCTGTTAGACGTCCTGGGACTTTACTTTCAGATCAGGGATGACTACGCCAATCTGTTGTCGGATGAGGTACACTGCTGTCCTTCTTCATTGCTGCCCCAGTGCAGTATCAAATTTAGCTGTAGAAAACTCTTGAAAGTCTCAGTGCATTTGTATAATGATCCACACATCAGTGGACTTGAAACATTATATTTAACAGCACACACACACACACGCACACACACACACACACACACACACACACACACACACATGTTCACATATTTTACATATACTGTAAAAGTTACCTTGTAATTACCCACCCCCTCTCATGCACAAATTTCAATCTAAATTTGGAGATGGGCATTTTACTGGGTACTTTACCCTTCATGGAAGCCCAGCCCCTTGTTTGGTGTCACCATAAAGTACTGGCTGGGTGTTTACTCCATGCATGAGAAGTCTTGTTAAATTCACAATATCTTTTGGATAATCCAATGCCAAGAGTTTAATCATTTCAGCTGTATAAGACTTGTTTCGTGGCATACTGGTGACCAGTATTGACTTGGATATCTGAGTTTCAGTTTCAGTTTCAGTAGCTCAAGGAGGCGTCACTGCGTTCGGACAAAACCATTTACGCTACATCACATCTGCCAAGCAGATGCCTGACCAGCAGCGTAACCCAACGCAGATATCTGAATGTCTGGGAAGAGACCAACCATTCTCTGCAAACAGTTCACAACAAAAGACTGCCTGCTGGAACAAAATGCTGCATCTTGATGTGATAAGATCACACTTGTTTTTTTCAGTAACACATCATCAAGGTCTCAAGCAGACATTCTGTTCAGTATCTCAAGATCTAAATCAGCACTGCTTTGCATAGCAACATGATCCCAAATAGCGAACTGGATTATTGTTACTAAATGATTTTTTTTTTCGAAGTGGGGTAGGTGGGAGTTTACAAGGATTTAACCCTACGCATTATGTTTACCCAAATGGGGGATGGGCATTTCCTCGATACTTGGTTCCTACAAGGTAGTTTACCATACATTTGCTTTAATTTTTTTCACAGAGTTTAAAGCACGTTGGGTTACGCTGCTGGTCAGGCATCTGCTTGGCAGATGTGGTGTAGCGTATATGGATTTGTCTGAATGCAGTGACGCCTCCTTGAGCTACTGAAACTGAAACTGAAACTCATAGAGTTTACAGCTTGCATTGTAATTAGTTCTCTCTCCTTTATATATGGATTTTGTTTTCTCGTCTAAAATCACTCATTGTGAATAGAAGTTAAACCAAAGAACACACTCTCTCTCAGTCTCTGTCTTACACATGTGCACACACATCTGCTGTCTGCATGATAGTCAGACGTGTCCGACTATGACCATCAGAACAGCAGAGGAGGCAACTGCTGTCCCAGCTATCTAGGCTAGAATTTGATAGAAGTGGAGAGTGTCTTGCCCAAAGTACATCCCCACTCTCTTGGCCAAGAGGGTTTTAGGACAGTTGGTGTTGGGATGATACTCAAAGGCCAGCTAGCCCTCAGGGGTGCAGCACAAAGTCAGTGCATTCTTGCCTCATAGTTTGAGAGTCATAGTCATTTCTGAAAAGATTTAGCTAGAATCCACTGTCTGTGATAGTCTGTCTCTTATTTCTGAAAAGATTTAGCTAGAATCCACTGTCTGTGATAGTCTATCTCTTATTTCTGAAAAGATTTAGCTAGAATCCACTGTCTGTGATAGTCTATCTCTTATTTCTGAAAAGATTTAGCTAGAATCTACTGTCTATGATAGCCTATCTCTCCGTAAACTGTGCACATCTTGTGTTGACAGTACAAAGCCAACAAGAGCTACTGTGAGGACCTGACAGAAGGCAAGTTCTCCTTCCCCATCATTCATGCTGTGCGAGCCGATCTCACCAACACCACTCTCCTCAGTATCCTTTGCAGTCATGCAGTGTCCTTTGTGTGTGTGTGTGTGTGTGTGTGTGTGTGTGTATTGTGTGTTTGCATTGTGTGTTAATATCCATGTGTTTTCATATAATTATGTGTGTGCACATGCATTGTGTGTGTGTGTGGTGTGTTTGTGTATGTTTGTGTGTGTGTGTGTGTGTGTGTGTGTGTAAGTCTTAGTATGTGTAGTCTTAGTATGTGAGAGAAAGGCCATTCACAGCATTGTTAAAAACAGAAATGCTTTGATGTAGTGGAAACGTGCGTGTATATCATTTTAAGATAAAAAACAAAACAAAAAAAACAGCAACCTATATTAGGTTTCAAATTTTCTAAGTGTGTTGGTTTCATGTGAAGTGTGGGTTACATTGTGGCTGTTTTAACCCTTTGAGCCCTGACCACCGCTTTACCGGTGGTGGGGAGGGGTGGCATAATGCCTGACCACCAGTTGAGCGGTTGTGTCATGTTTTGCTATTGGTTGACTTATATTTAAGAGCCAATCAGAAAAACCATAATATTCCGACGCCAGCGAACACAGTATCAACATTGCCGCGCCCCCTCACTGTGTTTTGTGCATGTGCTTCGGATAAGAAAGATCGATATCTGCCATGAAGCGTGCAGAGTCTCAACCTGACACGCCTCCTTTGATCAACTGATTCTGCATGCTCAGATTCATTTTCAACATCACTATCTGTAGCAAAATCATCCGATTCGAATTCCACCTCACTATCAGAGTAATCATTGTCATACTCTACTTCCGATAAATCATCAAGCATATCAGTTACTTGCTGCGTTGTGTACAGTTGTTTTCTCGCACGTTTTGTCCCTGATTTCTGCCCTGACAGGCCAGGTTGAGACTCTGCACGCTTCAAGTGTTTACGCACCGCTCAACCGGTGGCCGGGCATTATGTCATTTTTCTCTGCCACCGGTAAAGCGGTGGTCAGGGCTCAAAGGGTTTAATACCAATTATTTGCAAATTTTGGCTCAGGAGCTCAGGCAGAAGGGTTAAAATTGCTCAGGAACTCAGGGCTCAAAGGGTTAAGCAGATTGATTCAATTTCACATAGCAGGAGAGGCACATGAAGCTTTTACTTTTTTTAGACAATGTATTTCTGACTTTCTTCCATTTTTTTCCATTTGTAAAGCCCATTATGTAATTGTCATGTTGCTGAATAAAGTGCCCAGTGTGAATTAACATTGAAAGGACTTTCTGAATAATGTTCCCAGTGTGAATTATTATTGAAAAGACTTTCTGAATAATGTGCCCAGTGTGAATTATTATTGAAAAGACTTTCTGAATAATGTGCCCAGTGTCAATTATTATTGAAAGGACATTTCTGAATAATGTGCTCAGTGTGAATTATCATTGAAAGGGTTTATGCATGGGACTTTCTTTCTTTCTTAGTTGATTGTCATGTTGCTGAATAATGTGCCCAATGTATATTATCATTGATAGCGTTTCGTTGTTCATGGTTGTACTGTTGAGTTTCTTGTTACTCCTCTGGTTGTGCGTGAATAAAACTGGAAGTGGAGACATCTGATCCTGAGCTCCCCCTCAGACGTGTTGCGGCAGCGTACCAATGACAATGACGTCAAGAAATACTGTGTGGACTACATGAAGAAGATGGGATCCTTTGACTACACCCAATCTGTGCTTGTTGACTTAGAAAAAAAGTATGTGGATTTATTGATTTTTTTTCTTTCTTCCATATTTCAAACAAATGATTGTCAATCAAATACATGAACACAAAAAAGGATTGGATTTTATGTATTTGTGGAATGACCAAGCTGTTCCATTTGGCAGGTTCACTAGAGTATCTGTGCTTGTTGACTTAGAAAAAAAGTATGTGGATTTATTGATTTTTTTTCTTTCTTCCATATTTCAAACAAATGATTGTCAATCAAATACATGAACACAAAAAAGGATTGGATTTTATGTATTTGTGGAATGACCAAGCTGTTCCATTTGGCAGGTTCACGAGAGTATAGTGTTGGTTATTTTAACTCAGAGAAATAGATTTCAGCTTGAAAATGGGTGCTCATATGTTCCTGCTATCAGGTTACATCAGGGTAGATTTTGCTATACTTTTTTTGTTTAAAGCATTATTGCTATGATCTGGCATCAAGGGAATTAAACAACAACAGTAAATGCAGTTACTGTAAACTTAATATTTGACAAAATTAGCCTTCTGAAAATTTGGTTTCAGTTTTTTAAGTAGCCTTTTTTTGTTGTTGTTGTAAGTGCTGATCTTTAGCCACATGTAAGTGATATTTGATCCCATTTTTAAATTTTGTATGTTATTTTATTGTGTGTATATTAATGTTGTATGTGTTATTTTTTCTTTTGTGTGTGAGTGTTGTATTTGTTATAGTTTCATGTGTGTATGAGTGTTGTATGTGTTATGTTTTCATGTGTGTATGAATGTTATATGTTTTATTTTTTCATGTGTGCATGAATTCTGTATGTGTTATTTTTTCATGTGTGTGTAAATGTTTTATGTTTATTTTTTTTTCATGTGTGTATAAATGTTGTATGCGCTATTTATCACGTGTGTATAAATGTCGTATGTGTTATTTTTATCATGTGTCTATAAATGTTGCTTGTGTTATTTTATCATGTGTGTATAAATTTTGTATGTGTTATTTTTTCATGTGTGTATAAAGGTTGAGTTATTTTATCATGTGTGCATAAATATTGTATGTGTTATTTCAATCTGGAGTGTATATAAATGTTGTATGTGTTATTTTTTTTCATGTGTGTGTAAATGTTGTATGTGTTGTTGTTTTGTTCATGTGTGTATGAATGTTGTATGTTTTATTTTATCACGCGTGTACAAATGTTGTATGTGTTATTTCATCGTGTGTGTACGCACGCTGTCCTTGCAGAGCCTTGGCACTGATCGAGAGTCACGGAGGTAACCCCCACCTGTCCAGCCTCGTCAAGGAGCTGAGCAAAGTGCACACTCAGCCTCAGCCATGTTCTGAGGACGGGGCGACGGTGGTTCCAAGACCTCCCCTGGCACAACACATACCACAGAGACCCTAGTGTTTTGAACCGATACCCCCTCCTCCATTCAGGCCCACGTGGTGACCGGTGGATGCATGTGTGCGAATGACTGTGCTTGGCTCGCATGTTTTCTCTCTTCCAATCCCCTTCACAAAGTCATTGTGTTGTTGTGGTACAAATCAAAAATGTACCAGGATCTCTGAGGCTTGGTTTTTGTTCTATAAACAAATACTGACGGCTTGATAAGGGAATGAATGCTATGTGATTGTGAAGATAGGAATAGGGGTGATAAAGGATGAGATTCTTTATATATATCACTCTCTCTGACAACTGAGCACCTGCTTGTACGACAATTGAATGTATGTTACAAGAGCATCAAGTTGTGTGTGTGTGGAAAAGTGCCATGCCCAGCTCAACTGTTTCTAGTAGGTTGATGCTTTAAGATGTAAGCTGTAGTAAGGTGCATTTGTAATCAAATCCAGCTGATGAAAATGTTTTTGAGATAGGGTAAAACAGTCATCAAAAATGCTTACTCAAAAACTGCGAACATGTGAGACGCAGCTGAAAAAGGCGAGGCAGACAGTCCATGTGTCAAGGCTTGTTTCTGAACAGAGATGGGTGATCAGATAAAGGGAACATGGTTTGTCAAGTTTCTGTACAGAATTGTTCATTTTTGTTTCCCTGTGCTGGAGAATATATGCACTTGTCTCTTGGCGTCATTCTGTTTTGTGTTTGGTTTGGAGACCCAGGAAACATCCTCTTTTTTGGGTTTGTCTCAGGAGAAAATGCACTCAGATTCAATATGTGCATAATGTATGTTGTTCATGGAGAGATTTTACTATTAACATTCTTCAGTGCAATAGTAGTTGTGTCAATCATGTAAAATGCAGGATATAAATCTCACTCCTGTCATTGTTGTTAGTGTTGTTCATTGTTGTTCTTTTAAAAGATTAAGTCATTTTGTTGATTTTTCCAGTAGCAACATTTTATTTGAAAAGGTAAAAATGGTCCCAGTGTACAAAAACCTGGAAATAACAGCTCTTTGAAGGCATGTGCAAAGGATTGGTGGCTTAGCCAGAGATTCCTTTGCCCAGGCTGGAATCTTGCATAGACCATTGTATTTTTTTCTTGTCGCTAAACATTCTATGATTGTGGATACAAAAAATAATAGAAAGTTTACCCAGAACTTAAGTTTGAATTTAGTTGTATATTTTGGTGATCTGTCACCACCTTTCTCAGAAAAAAAACTGATACAGGAAAGTCTTGGTTTGGACAGGCTGTGAGTTGTATTAATTACAGATGCCTGGGCACAGGTGCCTGTTGAAAAAGAATTGAGGGAGTTCTAAATTGGAGGGAGGTCCAGGCCAGTGTCCTGGGTGAGGTAAGGCTTTCTCATTTTTACTCTTTCGCCTTTCTCTTCCAGAAACTGGTTTCTGTGCACAGCAGTAAATGCTCCATCCACATCAGTTCTGCATTTCTGTGACAGTCCAGGCTTTAGTTGTTTTTTTTGGATGGTACGTCTTCCTTATCCTTCCTCTTTCAGAAATTGGTTTCAGTGCACAGCACTGATGTCCCATCCTGGTCAGTACTGTGATTCTGTGAGTCTGGACATGAATTTTTTGGATGAGACAGTGCACAGGGTTTTTTCATGCAGGATACCCTTTGCAGGGGTATGGGGAAAAAACGGAGCATGTTTTGTAGGGCTGTGGTTGTCTTATGAAGAGCAGGCCCAATTTGACAAGAGAAATATGTTGTGAAAAGAAATAAATGCAGTGCAGTTCTCTTATACATGTGCCGACATGGAACAAATCTGGCAGATTCTTTGCTGTCTAATGATGCAAGCGAGATTTCATAATACATTTGGTTTGTTTTAAAGTTCTGTAAGTGGTGGTTATCTAGTTACATGCCCCCTTTAACAAGGCAGAGAGGTGTATAGGATTCAGTTTTCACTAATGTTCATATTGTGTTCTCTAATCTGTTCCAAGATCTTTGTGGTGTGAGACCAATTTCCATGACCCCTTGCTTATTAAAAATGACAGCTAACAGAAATTTCTTAAGGAGGATTCACTGTCAACTGCTCAGATGCAGTGTTTACTGGTGATGAGGTAAGCACAGAACTGAAAGCTGCAAGTTACACGGTTGTTGGACTGAACCTGGACATGTACAACTTCTTGTATTATTTTTGGTTTTACATTGGTCTGTTTCCTTTCATTTGGGATTGATTTCAGGCAAATTTTCGTTTTGGGAATGTTTTGTGCTTGACAGGTGATAACTAGTGATTTTTTTTTATATTTCTGAATGAACTCCCAGAGCTGATTTTTGTGTGTGAATGAGCTCTGTGCGGTGATTGTTTTCTTGTGGTCTGACTGAGCTCCATGAGCTGATTATATCTGTTGATGTCCAATTTGAGCTATATGCTGCCAGTCATCAAAAAAAAAAAAAAAAAGTGTGGCTTTGGGACAGTTGGTATCCTGTTTCCTTCAGTGTCCATACCACCAATTCCTTTGTTCCCTTTTTCATCATTGGTTTGCAGCCCAAGTGACCACGGAGACCATATCATTTGTTCACACTTAATAAAAAAAAAAAAAAGAAGGCAAAAAAAAACAACCAAACAAACAAACAACAAAAAAACCACTTTTTTTCCTTCCACTTCTGTCTGATCTTCACCTTATCAAACAAAAACCACCTGCACTTCCAGCTTCTGGCTGACATTGAAACTTGTGTCAGTGGTTGGTCTACAGCTTCAAAGCTGAAAGCCATGGAGACCATTATTTAAAATCTGGATGCAGGATTTTTTTTTTCTCTTTCATGTAAGTCTGTGTGTGTGTGTGTGTGTGAAGAAGGGTCTGTGCTTGTTTTCTTCATTATTTAGTTCACCAGTAAGCATGAGAATAATATCACTTTGAATCTGAACATGGGTGCAAAGGATCATGTTGTTGAGAGATCTGTTGCTTTTTATAGTTCTGTGTCATGTGAGGTACATACATTTTGGTGTACTGTGTCAAAAGGCCATCAGTAGAAACATGTACTTATAAGTAACGAATACCGGACTTCTGCAAAGAATGATGTTGGATTGTATCTGATGCGTCAGTTCACTAATTTGTAAGGTACTTTTGTCATGTGGGAGATTTCCTTTCCAACTTTTGTCATGTGGGAGAGGGGAGAAAAGGAGAATGAGGTCAGGAGGATTAGAAAGGTGAAGTTAAATTGCAGGTGTTTTTGTGTTGAATGGTCAGTTAATGTTTCTTTGTACCATAAACTTTTTAAAATTTGCATGCCCATGTACTGGACCAAAAAAAAAAAAACCTTTATTTTATAAACATTTTATTATTCATATAAACTTTATCAGTTTTAGAAACCAAGAAGTTTCTAATATATATATATGTGAATGGGACAAGTGTTTTTTTGACACATTATTTTAGTTATTTTCTTTTTTAATGTGTGTTTCTTACAGCTAAGTTCAATGGGTTTTTGTTTGGTGTTAATAATAATCTATTTGTGTATAAAAAAAAAAAATCAAATAAAAAGCTTAAAAAAATATTAGTGAAGTCTGAAAACATATATAAGAAAAACATGGTAGACATGAAACGAACAAAAAGCAAAACCATGAAATACAACATTTTCAGACTATTATCCGTGTTACTTTTTTTGTCACAGCAGATGACTGAAATTCAGCTGCTCTCCCTTGGGAGAGTGCATTGCCACAGTGCAGCAGCACCACCAACCCCTTTTTTCTTCTTCTTCCTGCATGTGCATTCCTTTTACTAACAAAGTATGCATGCCGCATACAGGACCTTGGTTTATCATCTCATCTGAATGACTAGTACCCAGACCACCACTCAAGGTCAAGTGGAGTGGGGAAGGAAAAATCCTGGTACATATATTGGAATCAAACCTGCGGACTTATACTTCGGGTACATTACCACTGCTCCACAAGTGATACCAAATGTGTAACCAACTTAAACATGTGAGATAAAAAGAAATGCAACAATTTTCAGAATGCAAAACAATACCAATTGTGTTACCAAATTTTACCTGTAAAATGTTTCTGGATTGTTGGATGTGGATTTTTGTTTCTGTGTTTGGCTTAGCTGGTTGGTTGGTACACCAACTTTTACACATAAAATGTTTCTTGACTGTTGGATGTGGATTTTTGTTTCTGTATGTTTGGCTTAGCTGGTTGGTTGGTACACCAACTTTTACATGTAAAATGTTTCTTGACTGTTGGATGTGGATTTTTGTTTACATGTAAAATGTTTCTTGATGTAAAATGTTTCTTGACTGTTGGAAGTGGATTTTTGTTTCTGTATGTTTGGCTTGGCTGGTTGGTTATGGTTTCCTTCCATATCTTTTGCTTGCGTAGTGAAGTGGACAAGAAAGCTGCCAGCAAAATTTCTCATTAATTTATTGTCTGCTCACTAAATGATGATTTAGACAGGAGCATTCTTAAGTTGGATAACTGCTGTGAAAAGATCAGCAAAATAAACCGTATCATTGATACATACTCAAAAGTAGTGGCTGCACTTTAAATTCAGGCCACACTGACCTCATTTCACCAAGGCTCAGCACTCAAGGGGTTAATTTAAACTACTTTCACTCTATGTCACTGTTACTTCTGATGATACCCTATGTCTGATCAGATATTAGATTAGATGGGTGTCACAGAAATCATGGGACTTGCAGCCCTAAATATAGAAGATAAGTATTACTTTAAAGTATAAAAAAAAGATTACTTTATTCAGGTCTTTACAGGCCACTAAGTGATGCTAAAAAAAAAATTCAAGAAGGGAAGAAATTTTGTGGACAAGTACCCCCTTTAAAAAAATTTTTTTTTTTAATTCTAGATTATATTTTAATTCATTTTTGTATGTTTATTTGTTACTGTGATTGAAAAAAAGGTTAAAATTGAATTTATAAAAAAACAAAACAACTCCACATAACATCACTGGTGTTTTAGTCACTTCATGACTTCCCATCTCACAATGAAAAAGGTATAAGATCACCACTCTCTGTTACCAAATAGCTCCTTCTTATCTGTATGACGGTCTCCATCTCTACACCCCATCTCACTCCCTCTGATCAACCACCAATCCACTCCGCCAGCACATCCCCAAATTTGAACAGTCTACAGTTGGTCACTGCTCTTTCTCTGTTCCTGGCTCAACTGCATGAAACAAGCTGCCACTTTCTCTTTGGGAAAAGGCCAAATTCAGCTCTGTCAAGTTGAACCCAGGAACTACCAGTATACTTTTTTCCAAATTTTTAATTGGTATGTACACCACTTAGATTCCAGTATTGTAACCAATGGATATTATTGCTTTTAACATTGCCAGTTTCCTGAGACAAGTAAAATGCCAGATTTGAATTCCCACAGACTGTATACATATTTATGTGAACTTCCCAGGCACTCAAATATAAAACAAGCCTGTATGCTTTTCATCAACATTGTAATTGAACACTTTAAGTCACTACATCATATACAATGAAAAAAATGAAAATAAAAACTTTTTTTTTTAAAGTCAAAAAACATATTTCACTGAAATTTCCAAGCATTTCATCTTACAACTATAAAAAGCAGCATAGTTGCATTTACAACATTCCCTCTTTCAAACAAGAAACTTTGTAATGTTGAAATAGCAAAAAAAATAAATAAATAAATAAATTCTACAGTACAAGCAGCAAGAGTACACTGGTTTACATCAACACATACACAAGTTTACATCTTACACACATACACACTCATTAACCTGAAATGCATACAGAAGTTCACATCTACACACATACACGCTCATTAACCTGAAATGCATACCCACACAAACATGTCTCATCAATCTGAACAAACCTACGTATCACTGACAGCTTTAAAAATCTCTGTTAAACGAGACACTTCAGTTTATATATGTAAACAAAAATAATTCACTCCATGATGTAAAGATGCTCAACTGGCTGTATCCATTAACCCTGTTCAATGATGGTTTCCCTTCCATTATCTCCACCAATCAGACTTGGTCCTTGTGGTTCAGATCCTTGCTAAACTGCCATAACACTGCTTATCGTCTCTGACAGTTCTCCAACACTGCTAGGGCAGCTGTATTGTCCGTGATTTTATATGTTTCAGCTGCTTCATAGTAACATAACCGTAACTATCATCTGTTACTATTATTGATGCTTCAGTAGTGTCTTTCTTTAGTCAAAGACCAAGCTCAAAGTGCTTTACAAACACAGAGTAAGTTGCACAACTGTAGGCTGCCTACCTGGTTTCAGCCCACTGACGGCTGCCTCTAGGTGCTCATAATTCATTCATTTTCCTGTCATTCAGTCAAGCTTCAGTCACACACACACACACATTAAAATGGATTTTACTTATAATTTTTGCCAGGGCAAGGAGAATGCTTGATGCCATGGGTTCTTTTACGTGCACTAAATAAAAAGTAGAATCTGAGTATTTGTTACCAAGTATTTGGTCTTTCCGATGGACTGCTATGGATCTCAAAGTGTTTGATAGTTCATGTTGCATCTTTTTCACTTCTCAAACACTTTACATACATTGCTAGAAGAAGGCTGCAGCCATAACCTGATATATATTCTTTTTAGATGAAATTCAAAACTGACCAGAACGTTGTCTTTCGATGAATATTTACGTCACATGACACAAAGCAAATAAACTTTCTGTCCCAGTGGGACTGACTGACATGCAGTCTGCACCTGAATCTCCCACAGGCTGATAAAGAAAAGAGCCCAAACATTCACTTTTTTTTCTATCCAAGGGAAAATGTGCTTCTGTTGCATGTTTCTTAGGCTGGCCAGTTGCTTTGCAAGCTGCACACAGACTGAGAACACCCAACACAGAACGCCAAAACATGAAAAGAAAAAGACAAAAAGGAGCAGGTGCCTGATCTTCATACAAACCCAACACACTAGTCAGGGCCTTGACAGCCTACCTGAGCTTTGTATGAAACATTAACAATGATACGAAATAAAGGAACTAAATAAACAAATAAATACAATGAAATTTAATAAAAATGAATGATACAAAGAACACATCAGAACAACAGAGAAATGGGGAAAAGATGATCAAGTAAGACAGTGCTCAGTTATCAAAAAAGTTGACTAAATACCACATCAACACTGACTTGTACAGGAAAAGATTTTAAGAATAATCTGTAATTTTTCCTGCTGCAGAAAAAAAATCGTATGAGCGGTACACAAGAACAAACTTCCTTCACAACAGTGGCGGAAAAAAAGTGGAGAAAAAAAAGGTAATATGAGCCAGACCCACTGCCAATCCCCCCCACACACCCCTCCAACCTCTCCCTCCCTTCTACCCCACACACACACTTTTCCCACCGAAAACCTTTAACTGGTGATTGACCTGCAAGAACAAGAAATGAACAAAGATTCTCATCCCTAAAAAAACAAACAAAAAAACATGAGGTGATGATACACAGCGGTGTGATGAAGATGACTGCCCTATGTCATGAGTCACTGTGTTCAGAGGAAGGCAGGCAGGTTCCCTTCGTTGTCTATGTGGTACAGAATGTCTGACAGGGACCCCTCTACCATGGCCTGGTCAGCTGCTTCAGACATCTGGAGACACAGAGCAGAACAACTGGCGTCACACTGACACTGACATCTAGAGACACAGCACAACAACTGGCGTCACACTGACACTGACATCTGGAGACACAGCACAACTGACGTCACACTGACACTGACATCTGGAGACAACCCAACAAATGGCGTCACATTGACAATGACATCTGGAGACAATACAAATGGTGTCACACTGACACTGATATCTGGGGACACAGCACACCAATTGGCCATCACAATGCCACTGATATCTGGAGACAGCATAACAACTGGTGTCACACTGACACTGACATCTGGAGACAGCACAACAAATGGCGCCACACTGACACTGACATCTGGATACAGCACAACAAATGGCGTCACACTGACACCTGGAGACAGCACAACTGGCATCACACTGACACCTGGACACAGCACAACTGGCATCACACTGACACCTGGACACAGCACAACTGGCATCACACTGACATCTGGAGACAGCACATCTGGTGTCACACTGACACTGACATCTGGATACAGCACAACAAATGGCGTCACACTGACACTGACATCTGGAGACACAGCACATCTGGTGTCACACTGACACTGATATTGGGAGACACAGCACTACTGACGTCACACTGACACTGACATCCGGAGACAACACAACAAATGGTGTCACACTGACACTGATATCTAGAGACACAGCACAACAACTGGGCATCACACTGACACTGACATCTGGAGACAGCACAACAAATGGCGTCACACTGACACTGACATCTGGATACAGCACAACAAATGGCGTCACACTGACACTGACATCTGGAGACAACACAACAAATGGTGTCACACTGACACTGATATCTGGAAACACAGCACAACTGACATCACACTGACACTGACATCTGGAGACAGCATAACAACTGGTGTCACACTGACACTGACATCTGGAGACAGCACAACAAATGGCGTCACACTGACACTGACATCTGGATACAGCACAACAAATGGCGTCACACTGACACCTGGAGACAGCACAACTGGCGTCACACTGACACCTGGAGACAGCACAACTGGCATCACACTGACACCTGGACACAGCACAACTGGCATCACACTGACATCTGGAGACACAGCACATCTGGTGTCACACTGACACCTGGAGACAGCACAACAACTGGCGTCACACTGACACTGACATCTGGAGACACAGCACATCTGGTGTCACACTGACACTGATATTGGGAGACACAGCACTACTGACGTCACACTGACACTGACATCCGGAGACACAGAACAACTGGCGTCACACTGACACTGATATCTAGAGACACAGCACAACAACTGGGCATCACAATGCCACTGACATCTGGAGACACAGCACAACAACTGGCGTCACACTGACACTGACATCTGGAGACACAGCACAACTGGCGTCACACTGCCACTGTCATCTTGAGACACAGCACAACAACTGCCATCACAATGACACTGACATCTGGTAACAAACAGCAGAACAAATGGTGTTGGGTTAACACATTTCTGACCAAACAAAACCTGCTGAGTTGCAGCCCCTGGACCAAACAATTTTGACTATACCAGTCGATGTTTTGGGTTGTGATGCAAAGTTTCCTCGTTTTTCCCATCAATTCCAATTCTGACCAAACAAAATCTGCTGAGTTGCTGCCCATGGACCAAACAGTTGCAGTCAATGCTTTGGGTTGTGTTGCAAGAAAATCCTCAATGAATTTCCAAACGCTACAATATTCACAGGAAGATCAGAGAGCAGTTTTCCCCTGACACTCTTGCATGGTGAAGTACTTCAACATTCCAAAACAGGTGCAACTGTTGTGTTCAAGACAAGATGGGAATCTTTGTCACTTTTTTTTATGATTTACAAATACTGTGTTTTAAGAAAAAATGTGAAACAAACAAAACAAAAGAAAAGAAAAGAATCCTTACAGGTCTGAAATCTGCCAGGTCTGTGGGAGGATACTTGAACTCAGGACCAAAGTTAACTGTCACCTGAAACAGACGGGAAAGCATGAACTATATCACTAACATGGAGAGAGAGAGAGAGTGTGTGTGTGACTAATATGTGTGTGTGTGTGTCTGTGCATGTGTGTGTGTGTCACTCTGTGTGTGTGTGTGTGTGTGTGTGTGTGTGTGTGTGTGTGTGTGTGTGTGTGTGTGTGTCTGTGTGTGTGTGTGTGTGTGTGTGTGTCTGTGCATGTGTGTGTGTGTCACTGTGTGTGTGTGTGTGTGTGTGTGTGTGTGTGATCATAAAGAGAGGAGGACTGATTGGAGCTCAACATCTTTAACATTTTTATCTGTGATTGCTTTTTCCAATTCTATATCAAGGAAATTATTTTAATTAACTTACTTCTTTCAACATTTGTGTGTCATCAATAAATGGCGAACATAACTATGTGTGCAATACTGCATGCATGTATATGTGTGCGCGTGCGCATGTGCATGTGTGTGCGCGTGTGCATGTGTGTGTGTGTGTGTGTGTGTGTGTGTGTGTGACAGACGCAAAAGCTGAAGCCTTTATACATCCCATACCACATGGGATATAAAATAGGTGGCTGGTAGAATTCAATATCCACATGAGCATGGCAGTTTAAAAACAAAGTGATTCATGCTTTCTTTTAGATTGTCATGCATATAAGTATGTTATATGGCTGCAATATAGTATTGCATAAGAACTGAAGAGTTGTGATGAAGCAGAAGATACAGGTTTTGAAGTCTGTCTGCATATTTTGATATGTCAAGTTTGGAAGTTTGCATATTTAGATAAATAATAGAGCGGCCCATTGCCCCCCGCCCTCCCCTACCCCTCACTTCTGGAAACATTTGTTCCATTTCTTATGTAAATCTGAAAATGGACTTCCTTCACCAGGTGGAAAGCATTGCACCCATGTATGTTAACTCACTCAGTACGGCCAGTCCTCTCTTCTCCTCTACATAGACCCCTCGGATGTCCAGTGGGTGTCTCAATGACCCAACCTTTAGCTTCCGTTGTCAGAATTGTGGTATTCTTTGTCAACATTCACCTCTTCAGTGTAAGAGCCTTCTGCTTGTAATATTTTGATGGTGGTAATTGGGGTGAAACGCTGTTAACGTCGTCTGTTTCGCCGTTCGTATGGAGAGAGTTAAGCACATGCATACATAATACTGCCATCCAATTTGGGTTTTGAAGACTGTTTGCATAATGCTAAGTGCATGTATACATTATACTACATTTAAAATGTGACTATCTCTAATTATCACTAATGACTTAACACTAAGTTAACCGAAAAACAACCAAACAGCAAAACAACTTGCTTATCCTTTCCCAACTATCAATTCAACTGTCTGACTTTCACTCCTCCAGCTACAATCTCACCCAACCGCACCACTGGAATCTGTTGACCTACCACAGCATTTTTGTAGAGTGAAATAGACGGATGGTAGATTCCCTCAAACACATCTTGAAAAGCAACACCCCACGATTCACCATTCTTGTACATGATCATCTGCAAATAAAAACAGCAATAAATATGTTTAATCCTGCACTCAGTATACTGTATATCTTATTCTATCAAAGGCAAATTACGTCTTCAAACTGACCCTGTCAAGCAGACTGGTTTGTACGACTGCAATTAATGACGACTGAAATATTTACCGGCAAGGAAGAAAGCTAAACAAGATATGCAAACATTTATTTAGTGGAAACCCATGCACTGCTGTCCTTGCAAAACCAGCAACTCTCAAAATCATATTACTTTCCCTTGGCTAGCAGTTGATTTCAAGCTGCTGATACGGAACTTCTATCAATCAGTTTTTGTACGGACATAAACAAAAAGAATAATGACTTTTTAAGATGACAAGAAATATAAGAAAACAGGATTAAACATCACTACCACTGATACCAGTTTAGGACTGATGTAAGAAATTCACATGGGCTTACCTTATTTTCTTGCCTATTAAGAGTACATGATAGTGTCATTGTAAACAGAATACATTTCACATACAAGGCTCCATCATTCAAATGCAAACAACCGAACTTTCATTGCAGTATATTAGTGTCATGCACACAACCAAACTTTCATTGCATGCCACCCATGATCACCTGGCAAGGACATCAGGCTCCCAAAGGGAAATCCCTGTTCCAGCAAACTGCGGATGCACAACCAGAAGACAAGGCATGTGCGGACATGTCCACACCCAGTGTACACAACAACAAGAGACAAAGTCAGACTTTTTTTTTTTTTTTTACCTTGCTGCCCACAGCTGGCTGCAGAGATTTCTCCACTTCATTCACGCTGTCCTTCTCCTCAAAGTACAGGTGGCTCTTGAACTTCACCAGTGGCTGCAACAACACAAAACAGCTCACACTCATCAAGCCACCCTCACACAAAAATACCGTAAACTACCTTACACTGTTACAAGCACCAACCCCTCTTTGCACAAATTTCACGCTAAAGTTGGGGATGGATGTGTAATGGATGAGCCCAACACCATAAAGTACTGGCTGGGTGTTTATTCCATGCATGACAAGTCTCCAATTGACTCATGATATCAGTAGGATAATCCAATGGCCAGTTTAACTTCAACTGTGTAAGATTTGTTTTCTGGCACATTGATGAATGGTATGGAATTGGATTAGTGAACAAATGTCCAGGGACAGACCTAACATTCTCTGCCAACAGTTTAACACAAAACACTAGCTGTAAAAACCAAGACACAGCTTCATGGCGTGACATCATGATCACAGCTGGCTTCTTCAACAACAAATCTATATCTTACCCATATTATCTGTTCTTTATCACCAGATATTAATCTGTACTGCTTTGTAAAGCAACATGATCCCAAACAACATTATGATTTTTGTTCAAAGCTGGGTGTGGAGGTTGTGTGCTTATGAGGTATCTTATCTTGTGCTCAGTTTGCAACCAAAAATGTGGAGTGGGGGCGGGCATAAATTAGATACTGGGTGTTTATAAGGTAGTTTACAGTAGTCACATACAGCATAAACCAATGTCTACAGGGTGGATACACAAGAGAAATGGGACAAAAAGACCAAAAAAACAAAAACAAAACAAAATAAAACCTTACACTATAGAAAAACCAAACTGGTCTGTCATGATATTCTTGGACGCCTCTTTTTTTCTTTTTTTTTCTTTTTTTTCTTTTTTCCTATTTGGGGGATGGCGTGTGGTGTGTTTTGGATGAACCCTCAACTTCAAATGACAAGTTATGATCACACCCCTGTATTAAACAATCAATTGATTCCCCTATGTGACAAGTAAATGTTTTGTATCTATCCTTCTGTATTATACTTACAGTGTGTGTGTGTGTGTGTGCGCGCGTGTGTGTGTTGTCTGTCCATCTGTCTGTGCATATGTATGTGTGTGTGTGTGTGTGTGTGTGTGTGTGTGTGTGTGTGTGTGTGTGTGTGTGTGTGTGTGTGTGTGTGTGTGTGTGTGTGTGTGTGTGTGTGTGTGTGTGTGTGTGTGTGTGTGTGTGTGTGACAATGGTGGAGTAAATGTCTCATTCCACTCTTCTGAGTCATGGTTTCATGCCTTTAATTATGCTGACAGGAAGTTCATAAAAGGAATCAGCTTCATTTGCAACTGATGCTGACAAGAGCTCCATGGAATGGATGCATAAATACTAAACAGATCGACTGAAATAAGTTACTCGCCAGCAGGTGAAATTTCATTTACATATATATATATATATATATATATATATATATATATAGTCATGTGCGCACACAAGCACGTACATGCATGCGCATGCACACACACACACACACACATACACTCACCCATAAACACACACACACACAAACACATCCACACCAACACACACACACCCACCCCCCCCCCCCACACACACACACACACACACACACACCAACCCACACACACACACATACATGGTCACATGTCACAGACAGGATATGGGACATCCTGTCGAATGGAGTGAGAAGGAAGCCAGAGGGCACTGCAGGGCGACAGCAACACACACCGCCAGTGTGTATGAACACAGTGTGACCAAACAATGCTTAGAGCAAAAACTTGCTTATATATTTGCTTTTCACATCATCTTTCTCTCATCATAATCTTATGGAATATACATGTATTAGACTCTTTGCCATTCTCTTTCTCTTTTCAAATCATGACTGTATTTGGACCCCCGGTATGTACTGACAGGAACACAGCTGCAGTAATCACTTGGAATGGGATGCTGAGTCGTAACACATATAAACCAAGATGTGTGTGTCATCCTGCAGCTTGTGTGGAGGGTATTCAGGCTTTCAACTGTTCATTTTTGTTATATAGTATATTCACATTCATGATTAGGTTTTAAAAAACAGTACTTTTCTGGAAGAAATAAATGTAGCCATATTTGTTATGGTGGTATAATGTCAAATGATTATGTCTTGTCAAATGTACACCAGCACTGTAGTTGCTGTGCAATGGTTATATGTTACATCTTTGATACCATTATGCCTTTGTTGCTGTCACCCATGTTGTGCTGATTACCTAGTTCATTTTGCTTTTAAGCCCCTTCCGCAGAGGGAGAGGGGTTAGGGGGGTGGGGGTGCACATTAAAATCTTGTGGCAAGTGCAGGTACAGATTGCTAACCCATGTACACAAAGTCAGGTTCAGTGCCATGATAGGTTGTTCAGATGTTTTCAGCACTGACTTGTGTAAAAGCTATATATTACACATCAATCAAGAAAACTGTCCCTGAGCATGCAGGTAGAAATTCATGTAAACCAGAGAGCAAACCATCCTTTCAACATCCCCCCTCCCCCAATTATTCAATTAAACAACAGAATAACCTGATTCCTATGCCATGTCTGGAATCCTCCACAGACAGCCACTTACACTTAAAATAAAAACATATTTTAAAACCATAATGATTTTGATAAAACTGAAACAGATGTGCATGCATGGGTGTGAGTGTATGCTTGCGCTCAGACCTGCATGATGTGTGCATGAGTGTGAGAGAGAAAGAGAGGGAGAGAGAAAGAAAAAGACAGAGAGACTGAACAGGAGT
>NC_134876.1:64236808-64251808 GCF_041734735.1 Babylonia areolata
AGAGAGACAGATAAAAATAGAAGAAAGACAGAGACAGAGAGAGAGCGAGGGAGACAGAAAGAGAGACACAGAGAGAGCATCCGTGAAATGTGGATGCGGCGTGACTGACTTCAGTACTTTAACCTCCACCTCCCACTCTCAGCCCCCAGCACATACCCCCATCCCCACAACCCTGCATACACTAACTTGTGCTGTATGTAAATCACAAAGCCTATCGTCACAACAATGGGTCTCTACTCTAGAGCTGTCTGAGATCATAACTGTTCCATGTCCAATTCTATATTCATTATTGAGAGGAGGGGGGGGAGGCAAAAACTGAACCTGCAGATTTCATGTTGTTTCAGTTTGTTTTGAAGTAAAATGAGGGGGAAAAAAACAACACAAATAACAAACAAAAAACAAAAAAAGCTTTAAAATAGTAAAGTGTGAAGACAGCTTCCTTTATATCCGTATCAAGTTCATGAGCATATATAAATACCGGTACACATTTTTACACAGAATGGGTAATTGATACAGATGATTTTAAAAGGACAGCAACAGAATGTTCCCTGCTGGAAGATTTTTAGATTTTGGCTTCAATTTATTCACAAGCGTTACTTATGCTGCACATAGTCTGGACAGACATGACTTAAGTGACTTAAAAGGATGGTGAGTCTGTCATTCTGAACATGGATTTACAAAGCCAAGTGATGGTGGTGCATAAATCATCAACTGTATTAAAAGCAAATACTGTTGTTGATACTGTTATAGCACCTTATCTTCAATCAGAGACGGAACTCTAAAAGCTTTATGAACACTGAGTCACAAGCACAACAGGTTGCCTGCATTGGTAGAGCTAGCTGACAGCTACCTTCAGGGCTCATCATTAATTTCCTGTGTCATTCCATCAGGCTTTGAATCAACTGCACTCATGCACACATGTCAGAATTTGCCAACGATCACTTATCTTTGCCATGGGTTCTTTAACATGTGTTAAGTGCATGCTGCACATGGGAGCTTGGTTTAACATCTCAACTGAATGACTAGCATCCAGACCACCTCAAGATCTAGTGGAGAGGGGTTGGGGGGCTGGGTTGGATATTGGTGTTTGGGATTCATTTCCATGTAGTCCGATTTTCTTGCTTCCTAAGCAGACAAATTAGCACTTGGCCTCCAGTCCAGAAGAGTAAGAGACAAAATGATCCCTTGCAGATTCTGCTGCCCTGTTCCTTGTGCACCAGTATGGCAGCAGTGACACCCACCTCAGCCAGCCTCTACAGCCAGCATGTGAAGGAGTCAAAGTAAAGGCATTAATAGACAGTCATCTGGTTCAGCCATGGTCTATGCCTGTAAGACTCAAGTCCATAGTGTTGTATTGTGCTGGATATGTACTGCATTGCATTGTATTGTATTTTGCTGCATTGCATTGCATAGCATTGTATTACTTTTTGTCACAAAGGATTTCTCTGTGTGAAATTCTGGCTGCTCTCCCTGGGGAGAATTCATCACCATAGTACACTGTCAACCATATTTTGTTTTTGTTTTTCTATCTACAAGTGTAAAAATAAGAAAGGGAGAAAGAGCCAAGAATCAAACAGCCCCAGACTGCTTTCATTTCTACAGACTATGCACATGGGAACTGTACAGCGCTGCCTTGTGGAGACAGAGGAGAGGTGTGAGCACCGAAGGATTCAAACTCAAGGGGCTTTCTCTTGGACCATTCTCTGTTGGACTTGGGATGGAAGATCAGCAGACTAAGACATGATTCATCCGCCTTCCTTCATAGCTTCTCTTCCTCTCCTTGACAAACAGTGACTGAAATGGCTCCCAGAGTGGGTGAATGGCTGTACGGAAATGAAGCAGCAAGAGGTACTGCCGTCTCTCCCCCCATCTTAGCTGTGACTGGCAAAGTCCAGACACATTTTCCTTGGTCTGAATGGAACCCATGTACAAGGTGGGACTTTTATGATCTGTGTGAGTGATACAAGTGTACAGAATGAGTGGACACATTGCAACCAGCCTGAAGCATGCCAAACATGTAACCAGACAGTGCACAACCACTCAGAGAACTAACTGAACCATTACCACTAGGCAGAGCACTCTCAGATTTCATTTTCATCAAAAAACAAGATATGAATGCAATACGCACAGGAAGGGAATTCATAATGTACATGATTGTATCTGAGGATACATGATTGTATCTGAGGATTCGGAAAGCAACAGTTTGTTTTGTTTCTACAGCAAAACAGTACACTGATGGGTATTGAGAGATGTGGATTGTTATGTCATGCAAGGAAAAACAATGGCTTACTGGTGAACTTTTAACTCATCATCCATGATGAGCACTTTAAGGTACCATTAGTCAGTCAGTTCTGTGGGAGGAGAGGGGGGCATGGAGGAGTTTCTTGGGTTGAAGACTGGAAAAGGAGAATATAAACTCTATGTGTGTGTATGTGTGTGTGTGTGGGGGGGGGGGGGGGGGGGAGGGCGGAGGGTGGAAGGGAGAGAAAGAGAGAGAGAGCAAAATCAATTTTTGATTGATTGATTGATGTGAATACTTATATAGCGCCTATCCTCGGTCAGAGACCAAGCTCTAAGCGCTTTACATACACGGGGACTTTTGCACCACAGGCTGCCTACCTGGGTAGAGCCGACTGACGGCTGCCACTGGGCGCTCATCATTCGTTTCCTGTGTCATTCAATCACATTTCAGACGCACACGCATACACACACGGACAGACATGTAACATTTTACGTGTATGACCGTTTTTATTTACCCCGCCATGTAGGCAGCCATACTCCGTTTTCAGGGGTGTGCATGCTGGGTATATTCTTGTTTCCATAACCCACCGAACGCTGACATGGATTACAGGATCTTTAACGTGCGTATTTGATCTTCTGCGTGCGCATACACACCAAGGGGGTTCAGGCACTAGCAGGTCTGCACGTATGTTGACCTGGGAGATCAGAAAAATCTCCACCCTTTACCCACCAGGTGCACCGAGATTCGAACCCGGGACCCTCAGATTGAAAGTCCAGCGCTTTAACCACTCGGCTATTGCACCCGTCTTAACTTACTCAGCTTCTGTTTATTTGCATTTTATCTTTTGCACATGTTTGCACTTTTTAACAGTGAATTTACTCTGCATGTGGGTAGACAATAAACCAGTCCCGAGTCTAAGGGAGGGAATACAGTGCAGACATACAGGCTGACGAAAAGAAAAAGGAAGGATGTCAGAAAGGAATGCCACAGAATACACCCCACCCCACCCACTCCACAGCCTCTTTCACATGGACTACCCACCACCTGGCAACTCACCCAGATCAAGCCAACAAAAACCCAGGCTCAATGTCTGGGCAAAACGCAATCAAACAACTCAAGCTACAGGCCCACCTGTTGTAAAGTGCAGCGAGCCCTGGGTCGGGTTCAGGTAAACCTGTGTGCAGAAAGGGGGAGCCTTCATTTACCACTGATTACCTTAACTCTGTGGGGGTGTTTACTGTTTAGCCTGGGCCACAACTTGAGAAGGAACTGCAATCACTAACTGCACAGCAGATTGCAGACTGAACAGCGGCCCTGATCACAGCCAGCTTGATGGGGATAGTACTTGAGGAATCAGATACTTTTACTAAAATGACTGACAAGTTTCCTGGCAGTTTTTCTATCTCTTTCACCTGAATGACACGGTTTTTTTTTGTTTTTTTTAATGAAAAGTGCTCATCTGTAATGGTGACCACAATGTGCACTAAGCAGAAACTGCAATCACTGCACAGCAGTGTGCAGACACAACAGAAGCCCAGATCACAGCCAGCTTGATAGGGATAGTACTTGAGGAATGAGATACTTGTACTAAAAGTGAATGACGAGTTTTCTGGTGATCTCTCTCTCTCTCTCCTGAATGGCATGTTTTGAATCAAAAATGCTCATCCATAATGGTGACAACATGTACACTGAGACCTACCCCCTCCCTACCTCTATTTCCCAGGCAAATAAACCAAACCTAGACATTAACCCCCTCCTCAGCTCCCATCACTCCCCTTTCTTGATCACTCCCACCCTCCCCCAATTTTTTTTTTTTTTAACAACCAGACTCTCCTTCCTCCATGAACACACACACACACACACGCACACACTGAATACTGTAACACACATCCATATGGACATAAATGTCAAACATACATGTGCACAACAAACATTCAAGCTGGAGTTCGATCGCACAAAATGCGCACAAAAATGTGCACACGCTCTGTGCTCTTGGGACACAGAACAGACCTGTGTTAAAGATATGATCCAGGCTGTCTGCTTTGGCAATGATCAAGCAAGAGATAATATCAGTTTCTGCTGTGTTCCAAAACAAATCCAAGCCGTGCACATGTCACTGTACCATAGCACAAAGTCCATTCATGGGGATGACAGCAGCACAGTAGGGGATCAAGGCTTCTTGTGTTTTTTTACTTACTGACAGTATATGTCTCATGACAAAGGCACAGATGAAAAGTTCCAAGATAAATCAGAAGAAAGGAGAGTCACTAAAGATCTGTTTCCAGGCCAGTCTACTCCTCCTGAAAACATCCTCATTTTTCTTTCCAATCCTTGTGATGAGAGAGGGGAAAAAAAGGAAAAAGAAAGAAAATAATACAGCAGCTATTTTGTGTATGCATGCATGCGTGCGTGTGTGCTCCATTTTTACATCTTTTAACTTCGAAGAGATAATTATCAGACTTCAGTCTATGTGTGCATGCATATGCTCATGTGCATGCACGCATGCCTGTGTTCATGCGTGTGAATGTGTGTATATGTGTATGCATGCAAACGTGTCTGCGCGAGCATGTGTGTGTGTTTGTGTGTGTATTTGCATGCCTTGATTGTGCCAACACTTGTCGAGTCCTACATTACAACTGTGTCATGCTGTAGTACCCTTGTGTGAATGTGTACCATGCGCATGCATGAATGTCTGTTTGTTGATAGAGAGACTGACAAGAAAGATCACGTAGGATTGTGTTTCCTGAAGGAAGCAACAGCTGATCTTGGCAGTGCATCTCTCACACACACACATATTGCTTCCAAAGACCTCTTAGACTGTTCTCCCCATTTCCTTTCATCTTCCTGGGTTGTTTTTTTTTGGCCTTCAATTATTAACATTCCCATTTGATGCTGAAAAGTATTGGTCCTGATCCCCATTTTATCACCGAAAAGAATGTAAAACACAGGTCAAAAGATAATACAAGTAAAATCTTCTCTATCATTTACTTTTTGCACTCAGGATATCATTGCAGAAAACCCATCTGACTGACTTTTTAATGTTTGTCAAAATTTAAACACAGTAAAGCTAACAACATGTCTGAACTCACAGTTATAGCATCAATTACAGTGTCAGATGAATATTTAGTCAAATTATTTGTTCATTTGCTGTCAAAGTTTTTATGGAATTTTGATATTTTCAACAAGTATCAAAAGAGATTAACAGATTCCAATTTAGTCAGGAATGTTTTGGAATTGCTGAAAAATCTAAAAATACACATGGATGATGGATTACCACAAAAGTACACATCCAAAATCTCTGGGCAAAGTAAGAAGTCTGTTAGTGTTTTCTCATAATGCTTCGGGCCATTCTAGGATTACCCAGATTGATGAAATGCTCAGACCAGGAGTGTGAGATGACTGTGTGTGTGTGTGTGTGTGTGTGTGTGTGTGTGTGTGGTGCACATGAATATGTGCCTACACACTATCTGTTTATTCATCAACTCATTTTACCATTACCCATTGTTTTTATTCATATCACTTTTTCTCTATTTTCTATTTCGTTTCATTTATTTATCTAATTTCATATTTAAATTTTGTTTCTATTTACTATTTTTTAATCCATCAATTCATTAATCTAATCATTTATGTATCTTATTTTACTCCATTTCATTTTTATTTCCCTCAAGGCCTAAGTGTTGGGTTACGCTGCTGGTCAGGCATCTGTTAGCAGATCTGGTGTAGCATATATGTATTTTTCCGAATGCAGTGAAACCTCTCTGAGTAACTGAACGAACCGAGCTGAACTGCATGCATGTATTTGTGCATAAGCTTACACATGCGCACGCTTACTAAAGTGGGCATCTACACTCACTGGGAAAACATTCCTGTCTTCTGCTAAGTCATCTGTTGAGCAAACAGTGAGGCAGGCAGTGGGGGAGTGGGGGGGGGGGGGGGGGGGGGGGGTTCATCACAGGTGAGGTGGAACAATTGCTGTGACATACCCCCAACACAAGCCCTTGTTGATACAGTGACTGCCAGTCCCTATTCTGCACCATTACCTGTCAGACATGTGCTGCTCTGCTCAGGTGCCCCCCCTCCCTCCTCCCCCCCTTTCAACTCCCCTTGTCTCCTGTACTGGGGGAACACTTGCAGTTCTGGATAGGTCCCATGGCAAAAAGAGAGAGAAGGGTTGGGACACACACAGGACCTAGTCAACTGAGTCCATGCTGTGCAAGACACTGTGTTGCAACAATGTGCATGTGGGCAAACACACAGTGCGCAAAAGTTATACATGTGGTTTATGGGGTGCACACATACACAAACACACATACATATATCTGCAGATATACATAAAAATATCAAAATGTCTCTTGACGAACACTTTTTACACTTCCTTATCATATCTAATCTTGTTTGTTGGATCAGTAATTTTCTCATTTCTAAAATACAAGTCAGTTATAACTGACTTGCAAAAAAAAAAAGAAAAAGAAAAAAAAAGTACTAACATAGTCTCCATTTTTTAGTTCAGCTAGTTCCATGTTCATAATCATATTCCACATTTCTGAGTGACTGACACTTCACACTGCTAAAGCCAGATAGCTGGCACACATTTTCAACCGCAACACAATATCCCTACTGAACAGAGGAAGCCAATATTTGGGATTCTAAGAAACAGGAGACCATTTCATTTCCTCTCCTGGACAAGCAGAACAACAAAGCAGCCATGTGATGGTCTGCCTTAGTCTACCTGTTTCTGATGACCCTCAGAACAGCAAACAGAACCACTACCAACTACAGTGATTGCCTGAATTCTGTTACGAGTGGTTTGACGATGCCACAACTGGTTGTCACACACATTGAAGTCCATCAATCAGCACATACATTGATGTTTTGAACAGAGTGATCTGTATAATTTCGTAAGTATATCATGACCAGTCACTCAGGAGGGGGTAACAGATACCAAGGGGTCATGAAAACACTCCAGATGTAATAAGGCATTTGCTTTGTTGTGCTGTTGTTGTTTTATTGTTGTTTTTTTGGCGCTTTGTATTTGACTTGAGACTTGAGACATGGCAAAAATTCACTGTACATCGGATTTGATAATGGAAACACACACACACACTTTCCCAAAGTTATATTAGCAAATGCTCCTTACTTAATCCTTGCTGAATACCACCCCAAGGTGGTATTTGGACATTCAAAGTGTAAAACAAACACTTTTCTGTCCAAGCCATGTTGATATCAAATATCAGACATATCTGGTCACACCATTAGCCATTGTTCACTGGTAGCCGGACCTCCTGCAGTAGGAAACACCGTGACCCAGGATTGTGAGGCTGATGGATGGGCACTGGCCTGATTCAGTCAAGCTGATAATGGACATGGCCGCACAATCAGCACACAGCAGACCATGAATCAGATTGGATCCACAGCACAACATGCCCATATATAGGTGGCTATACTGGTTTGCTGGCAATACACAGGCTGTCCATCTCACTTCCAACAACCATGACACATTGCCCTTATGGTGCTCTCAATGGGTGACCAGGCACAGGCCCCAGTCATTATCAATCAAAAAACAATGCCACAGATTCTCTCTCTGTCTCTGACAGTTCTCAGACCCTTCTGAAGTCAACAGTAGTGTCATGCAATCACCACTATTGTCACTGTCAGAAAATATTTCCACATCACCACTTAAAAACATTATCATCCAAGTAATGCCACATCAAGCATCATGTCATCTCATCTGCAACAATTCAAACCTGGATCAGATAGCATTTATAATGACTAACCTATGCTCTAGTATGAAAAGAAACAACCTACCAACTTGCATGAGTAAACTTAAGCACCTTCTCCACTCCATGTTCAAAAGGTTCAGCATCATGTCCCCCGATACTTTTTGTTTAATCTTGTTTGGTTTTTCCCCTTCAAATCAATGACACCAACATGGCTGACTGTTTGACATGAACTTTGGAACTATCACAGTTCCACAAGTGGAAAGAAACCCGAATGGCACTCAGCCGTGGTGCAGTCTGGAAGCAGTGTCTCATCCTGCCAGTGTCTCAATGACCCTCCTTTAACTTTCTCATGTCATGACCAACATGTTGGGTCAATGCGAAGGTCAGGCCTCTGCTTTTTTATGGTTATTTTTAGCAATTGTGGTGTAGCGTAAGTGGATCATTCTGCACATTTTGATACCTCCTTGAGAATGAAACTTATACCCCTCCCACTCATTTAATAAACTGCAATACCAACAGCAATACCATGACTTACAATATTTGTTTAATCATGCATAATTATATATCATATTTATTTACATATGCTTTGCCAAAGACCTTCAAGAGAATAAAACTAAAGCAAATGCATTTTTGTCTATGGAAATTATATACATTAACAATCATCTGCTCAGACTTAAAAGAACCCCCCCCCCCCACACACACACACACACACAAACTTCTGCACACACAAATGGCATCAATTGACCAAATTTTCAACTTAATGTAACCTTTATTGCAGTTTTGCACATTGTTTGTTTCGTTTTTTAATTTTTTTACTTTGTGAAGTAGCATATTTATAATTTGTAGATTTCTTCTCCTTTTTTTTTTCATTTATACTTTTTTCACCTTTCTGTATAAACTCTATTTGCGTGCGCGCACATCTACACACACACATGCAGACACACACACACACATACACAACCACCAACAACAACAGACTGCAATTCAGTGACAGCTGCCAGATGCAATCTACATACGCTCCTTTTTCGTTCTTTGTGGTTACAAGGTAAGCAACAAAACCATCTGTTGCAACATCTTCAATAGCTGAACCATAGAGTCTCCTGGTTTGAAAGGACACATTCTTACCACATTAATCAATACGAGTTCTCTGGTTTGCTGAAGGGGAGAAAAGCAAAACAAAACAAAAACATGCCCCAAAATGAATAAGTAAATGGAGTAATAAATAATTATAACCAATAAAAGTGACTTGAGTATGTAAACAGTTTTTTCTTCTTTTTTTTAAGTATGTAAACAATTACATTACTTATCTACTAATTTTTTGCTGATCTTTTTTATTTTTTAGGAACGTACACACACACACACACACACACATACGAGTGTGCATAAATGAAATTAAAATACAACAGAAAGAAAGAAAAGAAAAAAACTCAAAAGATCATGTGTGTTCATGACTGAGCCGGCATTTGAGATTGAAATCGACAGAAGGATGGACAGAGAGAGAGAGAGAGAGAGAGAGAGAGAGAGAGAGAGAGAGACAGACAGACAGACAGACAGACAGACAGAGAGAGAGTTAAAAAAAAAATAATAATAATAATAAAAAAAAAACCCTCATCCGATCTCTTCACGCCAGACGTGTTTACTGGGATGATACAACTGATAGCATCCTAACTCCCCCACCAAAAAGACTCGCAGCTCAGCAGAAAAGACAGCCGTCTGCCTATGGTTATCTGACAGAGACAGGCAGGCCCACACAGGCTTGCACAACCCTACCACCCTACGCCCCACCCAGACCCCCATCTCCCCCCTCAAGCCCCCTACACTATCCCCAAACCCCCAGCAAAAAAAGAGTGGGATTCTCTTTCTGACCCGCACTTTAAACATTGTATGACTGAGGGGAAAGGCTAACACTATAAAACGTAGTTCTAATTCTTCTCTTCCATCTCTTGACTGCACACACCTACTGATGCTACTGGTGTTATGTTGTCAGGCAGGATACCTCCCCCCCCTCAAGCTCCCCATCCCCAGACCCCATCAGCAAGAAGAGGGTGGGACTCCCTTTCTGACCAGCACTTAAAACATTTTATGACTGCGGGGAATACTAAACAAGAAAACGTAGTTCCAATAATTCTTCTCTCCCATCTCTTGACTGCACACACCCACTGATGCCACTGATGTTCTGTTGTCAGACAGAATGCCTTTCTCTTTCTCCATAAATCACCCCCAGCCCTATACAACCAGCACACTTACTGTTCTTATCCGTGATACCTTCCCCGTGCTGTGTGTATTGTGTTGTGCCATCGTCTTGCCTTGCCGTGGTGCTGTACTGCTACCTGATACGCTAGCGTTCACAAACTTTCTTTGCTATTTCCCTTTAAAACATTTTGCTGCTGTTATCTACATCCCAGTTTGTTTTTATTTGGAACAGTTATGGTTGCGTTGCGTTGTTTTCTGTTTGGAACAGTTAATGTTTCATTGTGTTGTTATTTGTATGGAACTATTATGGTATCGTTGTGTGGTGGGTCCCCCCCCGATTGCTTGTTCTCTCTCTCTCTCCCTCTCTCTCTGTGCATGTGTGTGCGCGCGCGCGCGCGCTCGTGCATGCGCTTGTGCATCCAAGCATGCTTTTGTTTGCCTTTCTTGGACCATTCTTGTGCCGACAATAAGTTTTAAATTGGGTCAGAGTACACAGTTATTATGTTCACATGTTTAGTGAATACACAAAGAATGAAAGGAGGTCCTGTGAGAGAATGCCGAGACTGAGCTAGATAAAAACTTAACATGGTTAAGTGTAAGAGTGTGCATTCGGACGATTCCTCTTTTGCTTTTTTTCTTCTTTTTTTGTTTGTTTTGTTTTGTTTTGTTTTGTTGTTTTTTTTGTTGTTGTTTTTTTAAATAGAAGTTTTGACTAATAAATACGGTATTGGCTAACTGTGTGTCACAGTGTGGAATATATTGACCAAATTCCACTGAGGCTGTGTCACGAAGCAATGAAGGGACTGTGCTTAAGCTTCACAACTTGTTCTGTTCCTTCTATACTACAACTGCTTATATATCGGCGTGGAGAACTGGAAGAATGAAGGAGACAAGACATACGCACTTATTGGCATGAACACACACACACACACACACACACACACACACATATATATATATATATATATAGAGAGAGAGAGAGAGAGAGAGAGAGAGAAACACACAACAGACTGGCGGCAGAACCTGATAAACAAAGACTGAGAAACAGACAGGCTGACAGACAGACAGACAATGTCAGCTGTGGTAACATTTCCATGGGCAGACCTGGAAGACTCCACAGGCCTGCTGCTATCCTCCCTAATTAACACGCCCCCCTTCGTCTTTTTCGCCACACTGTTCCCGCGTCCTTTAACCCCTTTCTGATTACCAAGGTGGAGCTTCACATCCTCTTTCATACTGCAACTCAGGCCCTTTTATCAGAAAATCCAGGGTTTCACGTGCAACCCCTCCACCTCACCCCACCCCCTACACCCCCCTGTGAATTACGGGGACAGAGCGTTACTAACATCTAATTACTGAAGTTGGGGCGAGGATGTATACCTGACAGGCTGTGGAGGTGAGGAGTGCAGTGGTGGTGGCTATACAGCGAATACCTCTAAAATTAAGGTTAGGACTAAGAAAAAAAATATAAGAAATTAAATGAAAATGGAAAAAAGAGCAAAACATGTACAGTGTGTGTGTGTGTGTGTGTGTGTGTGTGTGTGTGTGTGTGTGTGTGTGTGTGTGTGTGTGTGTGCGCGCGCGCGCGCGCGCGTGCAGACTGTGATCCATACCAGCGCATATGTGACATTTAAAAAAAAATACATATCTATCCTTTCAACCTCTTCTCCCTCGCTGATGAGCATTTATTCCTTATCCACTTTTGTTGAATTTTAACCCATCATACTAAAAAGAGCCAGTGTTCAAGCTGATGTTAGAGACATCATTCCTTGTTGCAAGGCTGCGTTTCTGACAAGACCTTTCCAGATGGCAGGCAAGCACAAGGTAAATATCACTGTTCGCAGGAAGGTGACATCTCTTTCTTCCTGGTGAAACCCTTGCAGCAGTTGCTGAGTGATCCCACTGAGCTCAGTGTTGAGCCCACCCACAAGCTTCTGTGAGTACACAGGTCTGTTTACAGCAAACTGTTATGCCAACGTCTGTCAGTCCTGAACACACGCCCACACACACACAAACACGACCCCCTTCCCCTCCCACCCCCCACACACACACCGAGAGAAGACAGGCACAGAAAGAGAGAGACTGTGAAAGAGAGAGAAATACGAGCAATACAACATCTCATTCAGGTACTTTGTGCTTCCAAATAGCATAATTATACCGGATACCTATGGCCTACGTCTCTACACTCCTATAGGTTTTTTGTTTTGGTGTTTTTTTTTGGTTTTTTTACTGAAACAAATCTTCCTATCAACACTAGCAGTTCAAGCATGATGGGCACCATCAATCTTTGTGAAACGATGACCCTGAGAGGACTGGGCATCACTCACCCGGCCTCATTTTTACCTTCTCCAATTCGATGCTGGGGACTCAAACACTGCTGAACCCCCCCCCCCCCCCCCCCCCCCAACCCCCCTTCAAGGTTAAACGTTTGCCCCTCTTCAACCATGAGTCCACATTTGAGAAAGATCCCATTACAAACAGGCACACAGAAATTCATGTGTTCTGCAGCCAACATATACTTTGCCTTGGTTCAATCCTACGCAGTCATCTCTCTTCTTCTAGTTCTGTTTCTGTCTTCTTTCTTTTACAAGGGGGGCGTGGTGCAGAGGGGAAGTCCATCAAGAATGAAAAAAGTTAAATCTCAAACCATTCTTTATCCATGAAACGTGCTGGTAAATTTTGCGTTTTCATTGTAGGGGGAGGGTTGGGGGTGAGGGCGGGGGCGGGGGAGGGGGGGCAATAAAGCCAGACGAGCATCAATGGACATCACATTAAAAATAAAAAAAAACAACTGATAAAGTAACCTCACCTTTACCAGTTTATGCAACACTAAACAGACTTGTCGCCATCACAATCGAAACTGATTAATACTTGTTTCCAACCACTTTATGACCTTTAATTTTGATATTAAAAACCGTAAGCAATAAAGGCCATTCAAAATTAATTTTGCTCTCATTTCTGCAAAACTGAAGGTTGGTGTAACACTTGCACGGCCAATACTAATACATCCTTGCAAACTTTGCTACCCCCTTCCTACCAGCAACCCCCTACCCCTCCCTTCTAATAACCCCCTGATACGCACGCACATACGCACGCACACACACACACACACGCACGCGCACGCACACACACACGCACGTGCGCGCGCGCGCGCACACACACACACACACACACACACACACACACGCCCGTCCAAGACGGATCTGCATCCATCTCCTCCGACAAGCTTTCATCCCCACCTTCCAAAAACAAATCAGAAAAGGGCGAGGTTGAAGGCAATGCCTGCCTTGCTCCCTGTGGCTGAGAAAAGGGAGGGAGTAGCTAGTATATAGAGGGAGGAGGGCCTTTGTACACACAGCACGGTCTTGGGTTGCATACGCCTCACATTATTCTAGCCAGCCGGCGTGGTGGTATGGTGGTGGTGACTGACAAGAGAAGCGTGGAGACCCGAATGCTGTAAAGCCGTAGTAATGGACAAAGGGGGTATGTGATGCCCGAGTGATGGGGAAATCAGTGTAGTGTGCCGGCACTGTGACTGTTCGTACTGAGTGAAGGACAAGTAAAGCCGTGAGTCAGCCTGCCTATCTCCACTCTCACTCAGTGTAAAACTGCAGACGGTACAAGTTCGGAGTAGCTTTTCCAAACCCTAGCAAAAACCCTAGTTGGTCAAGACTCTTTGACCCACTGCGATACATGTCTATGCTCTGACCCTAGTCCATCGGTCGGCCACAACCAACATCAAGTGACAAATCGGTTGGCAGCTCTGAAGTGGATCACTAGTGGTCGCTTTCTTCTTCTGCCGGTCTGGCTCCTACCAGGGGCACTGCTTACTGACTGAAATCACTACACTGTGGAATTATAGCAACTGACACACGAATGATTTTATAACAAAACCACCTTCACGACGGCGGCAGAAGCGGCTTTTCGAAAGGTAAGCATTTCGTGTGCAATGACTTCATTAAGGACAAGTAATGTGAATCAATAAAGTAACAAATGTGTTGTTCATGTTATCTGTGGAATGAAAAATTAATGTTTTTCTTAGCCTCCCCCCCCCCCCCCCCCCCCCTTCTCTTGTAAAAAATGACATGCGGTCAGTGATATTTTCCGGTCAGTTGATACAGTAGCATGACATCTCCGTGGCGACTAAAAGTCATGCCCTTCCGAAAAACCTGTCAGTTAATGAGGTGTAATTGAGTGAAAAAAACGATGTGGGGTCACAAGCGTGACCGTTCCGGAGTCCCGACGGCGCCTGCCCAACTGATGGTGGCAGGTCCAGAGTCAGCGGACGTACTGTATTGCTGGGGCTGTCATGCATGCATGCTTCCTGTGTGCCACATTTTCAACATAGTGTCGGTAAAGTCTACACACACACACACACACACACACACAAAGTTAAAAAAAAAAAATATATATATATATATATATATATATATATATAAAGCACGGGATAATCTGTTTTCACTTGGCACAGAGTTTGACTGAGTTGCATACGCCTATTATTGTAACCGTCATGTGTACTTTCGTGGCTCACAAACGCGGAACAATTATTCATTAGCTGTGCTTCCAACCTTGCTCTGATAACCAGCTCTAGTTTGTTTGTTTTTTCTCTCTCCCTCAACGTGCTCACACAACAAAACAAAACAAAAAAAAAAAAAAAAAAAAAAAAAAAAAAAGAAGTTCCGGGCCGAAGTTCCATTTTCCTCATCTGCAACCAATTTGGGACTGATAAAAATAGCAATGATGCTCATCTAATGAAGACTGAAGATTATTTCGGATAATCGACGTTTTTATTTTATTTTATTGTATTCTATTTTTGTTTTTAAGGAAGCGAATGCCCATAATTCA
>NC_134876.1:64256808-64379308 GCF_041734735.1 Babylonia areolata
AAAACCATAACTCGTATTTCACTTGAGAAAATTAAATATGGCTATGTTGACTTTGCGCAGCAAGACGTGTTAAAAAAACAACAACAAACAAACAAACGAAAACAAAAATCACTGTCAAACTGCCGAGTACGTGATGATGGGAGATAGTGATTGTGACACTTCCATTTTCAACCTGTTACTCATCCATTGAGCATGCCACACACTTCCTCTCCTCAAGCCCCACCACCATTCCACCAGACACGGTTGTCATTTGGCAACGGCCACATTTGACATTGATTTGGGGGCTGGGGGGGCTTCCTTTTGGGGAAATCCCACAGACATTAACATTATATACAATCTCAGTGGGAAATCCACCCCCACTGCTGAAGTCTGACATTGCTACTCTAACGTCCGGTGTTTCTCGCTTCTGTTTCAGCCAGCAAGTGAAGGCGTGGTGCCGGACGGACATCAGACAGACGATTTCTCTGAATCCCTCGGACTTCCCCACCTCCCCGCAAAGAGGGATGCAGTTGTGCACTTCTGCTGACTGACGGACGGCAAGACCAGAGCCATCACTTAAAATGGGGGAATAAGGACAGCTCGTGCCCACTGTGGAAAGTGGATAAGTGTACACAACACAGTGATTTCTGCCAGTCTGGTTTCACACCCCACAGAAGAAAGTGAAATGTGATGTTAAAGGAAAAGCAGGTCTACGTTCAGTTCAGATTACCTGGAATAAAGCCATGTGTGCATTTCTGTTTTTTTTAAAAAGCGTATTTATCTTGTTCACAGCGAACCGGCTGAGCACACTTTGGACTATATGACTTGGGGAATGCAAAGCCTGTCAACGCTTTACACAGCGTATTTGTTGTGAATGTCTGGCCAGCAGACTCGCATGTTGGACAAGGAGGTCATGTGACAGCATTCAGGAAACAGCCTGTGGCCCGAGGCCACACAACCCTCAATCCGCCGCACCTGACGGCTCGGCCTCCCGACCAGTGAGTGAGTGACCTTCTTCCCCTCGACAGGCCCCGTGCGAGCAGTTTCTTCTTCCGGGAATCAGATGTACAATCACAGGCATGTGAATCCGTTAGTGTACAACTGTTCTGTGTCCTAATCGTGCATGGGACGTCTCCACGCGGCTCCACCGGGGCGACAAGGGCCAGGTTCAACATCACAGGCAATGATCTGTGCTTCGTCTCTGCTTCTCTTCCTTCTTCAGTCTCCGCGTTTTTCTGCTCCTTTTGGTGCATGTGAGGTAGGACAGTAGCAGACTACTTATCCTGACCCCATCACTGTCACACACACACACACACACACACACACGTACACACATACACACACGTGCAAGCACAGAGACCGTGTCGCGTGCCATTTCAAATATTGAATCAGAAGAGAGAAAAGCAGTGTGGTGCACTTGAGCGACCTGTGCCGTCCGTCCAGCCAGAAGAAAGGATAGGAAAGAGGGGCAGCAACACGGCTCTTTCAGTTGTCAGTGCTCAGTTACGCAGTTGGCAGTCAAGTAGTGGGGGGAGCGGTGCGCCAAGTAGCTCAGCGCAAGAACTGAGGGACGCGTGGTGTGTGTTCACAGTGCAGGATGAAGAAACACGTCCATGCTGTTGGCTCTCCCCCTCCTTTCCCCACACACCGACCTAAGCTGCTCAGGTGATTCCCCCTCCCCCCACCCCGACCCCCTTCACTTCAGTGTGGCGAACGTGTTCACGTCGCATGTGGTCACTTTCAGTTTGTCCGGTTACCATTCAGTGTGTCGCTCTTTTGATAACAGTACACTTAAATATCAACTGTGAGGTGCCCCCTGTTATACTTCACAGCACGGCGCAATCAACACGCTACAGCTGCTAATAATTTGTAAAGCGCATGTTGGTGAAACCGATACATTTCAGTCAGCATCTATTTCCATAAACCCCACAACACCAGAGGAGGATTTTGCGCCACAAGGAAGTGAATTACGCCAACAAATGTTTATGAACAAAGATAAAATCTCCGTGCGTGTGTTTTGTTTTTTGTGTGTGCGTGTGACAGAAGCGGGCAGGGGCGAGGAGGAAAACGGGTTGGTATTGTGTGTGTGCGTGGTATTCCATGATGGTGGTTTTAATGCCAAAGTCTGCGAACTATTTACAAATGTGTGATTCAGATTTTTTTTTTTTTAATGCCTTTGTTTAATTGCTTTAAAAAGATAAAATAAAATAACGGAAGTAACCTGGTGTAAACGAGGACTTGTGAGTTGCTTTAATTAACGCGGACTCCACTGGCGCTCAAGACCGGAGGTGATGGCCATTTCGAACAGAGGGGTTGCGGTCAGCGTGATGGGGTTTCAGGCCCTGACGAGCGTGGCCCTCGTTGTCCTGCTGCTGCATCCGTCCCTGCAGTTCACGCTGGTGCACATCACTAGGGCCAGCAGGGCCAGGGCTCAGGGCCTGCCGTCACACAGTGACGCCGATGCGGCCACTTCCGTGCACAGGGAGCAACTGGTGGCCAGCGATAACACGGCCGTCCATGCCGCCGAAAGCTACTCTCTCTCTTCTAATCATCATCACGACACCGCCCCTTCTCTCCCCACCTCTGACTCAGCCGACACGCACTCGATCCCGCAGCCTGCAGCACAACTACACACGCGGCCCGCTAACTCGAGGAAAACAAATCGCGGTAGAGGAGAAAACTTTCGAACTAGTCATCGGTTTGGTGAAACGCCAGCCGAAAGCTTACGCCAGGCTGACGCGGAAGGTGTATCGAGGGACGGATCAACACCACAGCTGGGGGAACAGCACACACAGACTGTGACGGACGGAAGCATCGGGCACCCCGACAGCTCTTCGGACAGGTCACTCCCCAAGTCACCTGTCCTCCCACCCAACCGAAACCCTTTTACTGAAGTTGTGCAAGTGAAATTGAACGACACTGAAGCTACTAAACGTGCCAAAGAATTCCACGTCAAGGCAGACGGGGTGAGCAGAGGTGGTGAAAGGAAGGCGAACGGCAGTGCTGGTGGTGAGCGGAGCAGTAGCGGTGGTGGTAGCACCAACCCCGAGGCGGCAGTGTTGGTGGCGGTGGTGGAGCAGGGAGAGCGGCAGGCCCTGCAGCAGCCTCTGGCCCACAGCACCGCCGACCCTCATGTGTCCAAGATGGTGCTGACCGCCATCGGCTCTCTCACTGCCATCCTGGGGGTCTGCGTCATGGCCGCCATCTTCCAGTGCTGCTGTCGCCGAAAACGCGACAGCAGCAGCAGTTCTGAGGGGGTGCAGGAGGAAGGGGAGGAGAAGAAGGGTCTGGACCAGAAGAGCAGTGGAAGCTCCAGGTCCTCCAAGTCCCCATCACCACACAAAGAGGTCAACAAGGAGGAGGCCGAGGATGAGGAGGAGGAGACTGACAAAGGGTGAGCATTCTGTGTGACTGTGTGTGTGTGTGTGTGCGTGTGCATGTTTGGGACAGGCACGGCAATAAATTACATGAGAACCTAAAATCTTGTTTCAGTTTGGTATATCTGGGTGGTAAACGGCCATGAAGAAAACTGGAATTATCACTCAATGAATAATGATATTAAACAATGTAAAATGAAGTCAACAAAATGCAGTCTATCTGGCAAAATTCCAAAACCATTTATTTTCTTCACATGACTGGGGCAGAGGCCAAGGTGGGGAACATAGATGGTTGGGTGGATTAAAATATTCTCTTCTGCAGTGAGCAATTTCACAGGAGTTTGAAAATAAAATGACGGAGTAAGAAAGGTGCTTTATTATAAAAAAATATATAAAAAATTTAAGAAGGAAAAAAAAAGATGAAGAAGACTGGGTGGAGGAAAGAACTGACATGCCCTCTCCAAGCCCCTTTCCTGAGAGAGAGAGAGAGAGAAAAAAAAAAAAAAAAAAAAAAAATCTGAAGCCACACATCATGCCGGCTATTTTCTCCTGTGCATTCCATCCCTTCTTTGCAAGCTAACAGTGGGCTCTACACAGGCCTCAGCTCAGCTCAGGTATTGTGTGTTTACTCTTCCTTCTCCATTCATGCACACACCTTTCTGGTATCCCTTCCAACACAAGACATGCAGGTCAGCACATAGGGAATACTGAAAAAAGCAAGAGCAGCTGATACCAACTGCACAGCCTTATAGAATGAGGAGAAATTTCTACAACTGAAATATGTTCTTGGGAACTGGTGGCGGTGTTGTGTATGAAAATGTGCTATGGTTTACTAGATCCATTAAAATGAATGTTCAGTTTGCATGATCCCTTCCATTTCTCAACATATTCCTTCCCAAATACCATTGACAGTATTTGTCAATGGAAAAAAAGATCAGCACACACACACACACACACACACACACACACACACACACACGTGCCTGTGAAATGCCAATTTTTAACCAGTTCAACTTTCTGAAGTATTTTCACTGGTTTAGAGGTTAACAAAAGAGCTTTCAATACGGCCTTTCTCAAGTATCTTCACTGGTTTAGAGGATGACAAAAAAGGCTTTCAATGTGGCCTCCCTTTCCCCTCACACCCTCCACCCACCAAGCCACATCCACTCTCTCCCACTTTAGCTCATGCCTAAGAAAACTTTCCCCAGGAAAGGTAGAAAACCTTCCCCACCTCACTCCTACCTGCCACTCCACACCCCAAAATAACCAAAGTGGAAACTGTAACATAGGTGAAACTAGTAAAAGAAGTGGAAACTGAAATTATGCAAACACGTTCGCTGTGCAGCAATAACTTGGAAGGACTCCTTCTGACAGCCACTTCACCACTCACTCAGCTAAACTGCTCCAGTATGTCAGGAAACACTAATAATGTGAGAGCGGCTCCTAAGTTACGCGGCATGAAGAAGTGTTGTATACTGCATAACATTACCAGTTCACTGTTAGCAAGTATCCTGGTTTCATACCCCTCTCTCTCTCTCTATGAATGTGCAAAGACTGTGTTAACACAACCCTAGCTGCTTTCTAGAAATGAGCTTTGGTTGGCCTGACACTAGAACAAGTCAAAAGTGATGGAGAATTTCTGATAATAATCTGGGATGAAGCTGTTTCTTCACACCATGCTGATGTTCCACTACCTTTCTTTTGAGAATTTGACCTTCCGTCTTCCTAAACTTCTTTGATCTTCTCTTTCCTTTCTATTTAGTCCCCATCCCTTTCTTTCAGTCTTTAGAAAAAAACAAACAAAAAAACCCAAAAAAAAACAAGCAAAATGCTTAATCATATTTTTCTTTCTCTACAGTTCCTATCTTTTTCTTTCTTTAAGCTGAAAACACACAGCAAACACACAAACCATGTATATATATTTAAAAAAAAAAAAAAATATATATATATATATGTAAATCAGCAAATGCTCTGATGCCTGATATTATAATATATAAGGTTACTGTCAAAAAGGGAAACCCTCAAAGGCAACTTTTCTGAACATATGATGATGATGTTAGTAACATTTTTTCTTTTCAAAATAATGTTGCACACATGAAAAAAAAAAAAAGAGTTTAAATTAACCAAAGACTGGTGTATACACAGATTTAAAAATTATACCCATTTATCATAGTTATAAACACACACACATACACACACGCGCGCACGCCCTTGCATGCGCACCCACGCACAAGCACAAACACACCTGTTAAATGGGTTTTGTCTTACACTTACAGTGAAAGAAAGCTTTGTAATTCAAAGTTATCCAAAGACTGGAATAATGAAGGCATCTGCTCTTTCGCAAATTTTTGCCATTTCAATCATCATTACTTCAGATCTTCTTTCAACTTGGAAGTGGTGGGGTGGGTTAAGGGAGGAGTGAGTAGTGAGTGAGTAGGACTGGTTGGGTAGAGCTTGAACACCTGAACCCACCAACAAACCTTGCAAAGCTGTGAGGTGGAAGAAAAACAGAAGTCATGCACTCCCCAATGCCCCCCTCTTTAACTCTCTCCCCTCTCACCCTTCCCTTCTCAACCCCTTTCTTCACCAGCGTTTACTTATATGGAGCCTCCATTTCCTGGGGGTCAAACCCCAGGGTTCGCATTTGACCCAGGAGCCTACATCACCTGTGTCCAATAAAGACTACCACAGAATATGGTTTTTATCATGCAGGGCTCAACTACTTACAGCTGAGCACTGGCTGTTGCCTCTCAAAAGATGTAATTATAAGCCATATTTCCTTATTTTGTGGGTATAGCTTGGGGAAAAAAAGTACTTTGTATTATTCTGTGTTTGTCTGAACTCTCAAGATTGCTATATCAGTATCTGCACCCCCTCCACCCAAAACTGATTTTTGTGCTCTGCGTGTATCAGCATGTGCATGTGTGTGTGCATGCACACACATGCATTTGGACACATATGTAAATGTCAAAGAGCATTCTGTGAAACAAGCTGTATTAAATTTTAAAAACAAGAATAAAAAGAATACACTCAACAACACTTTTAACTGGGGAGGGACAGGGAAGTTTGGGGGGCGGGGGCTGGGGGGAAAATGCTGCAACAATCCAGTTGACCAAAAATCATCTGTACTCTGTGTGTGTTTGTGTGAGAGAGAGAGAGAGAGAGAGAGAGAGAAGTGCTGGATGTCTGGTCATACCAATGGCACAGCTACTCTATTTTTGCTAAAATGGAGCATTCATACACTTTTATTACTACTTATGTTAATATTATTAAAATGATTTCTGTTACCCATTTGTTGCTGTTGAAGGTGATGACAGGAAACATCTACCACAATATTTGTGATAAAAAAAAAAAGATTAAGAAAAAAGGGAGCCCTTACTCAGTACTGGCCTGGTTATGTAATCATTGATTTCAATGACGCATCAGTTCAGACTTGGATGATAAATATTTGATGCTGGTTGGCAGCATATCCATCTCTGTTCTCACCAAGTGCTACACCCCCCACGACCACCTCCAGCCACACCCTTACATTCAGATTTCTCCCTGATCCTGATTCTCCTGGATTGTTGGCATGGTACATCAGCTGTACCAGCTCAACAGTGTGTGTGCACTGGCACATAAAACACACACACACACACACACACAGAGTCATTCCCTTCTTATTATGGGTGGAAGAGGAACAACCGAAGACCCCCAGTAACATTAAATAACAAAATAAAAATTAAAATGTCAAAGAGTATGTGATTCTGAAATGCAGTTATGTTATCCACAATCAAGGTGTTGCTGCTGTTGGACTTTTTCCATCCCCAGCTAGTCTTTTGTTACATCAGGATTCAGAGTGGGTCTGTGTACTGTACCGAGCAAGACTGAACGCACACAGGGAGAAAACAATTCACATAGTGGGTGTGTGTTTTGTATTGAGCAAGACTGAACGCACACAGGGAGAAAACAATTCACATAGTGGGTGTGTGTTTTGTATTGAGCAAGACTGAACGCACACAGGGAGAAAACAATTCACATAGTGGGTGTGTGTTTTGTACTGAGCAAGACTGAGCACAAAGGAGAAAACAGTTCACATAGTGGGTGTGTGTTTTGTATTGAGCAAGACTGAGCACAAAGGAGAAAACAGTTCACATAGTGGGTGTGTGTTTTGTACTGAGCAAGACTGAACGCACACAGGGAGAAAACAGTTCACATAGTGGGTGTGTGTTTTGTACTGAGCAAGACTGAACGCACACAGGGAGAAAACAATTCACATAGTGGGTGTGTGTTTTGTATTGAGCAAGACTGAGCACAAAGGAGAAAACAGTTCACATAGTGGGTGTGTGTTTTGTATTGAGCAAGACTGAGCACAAAGGAGAAAACAGTTCACATAGTGGGTGTGTGTTTTGTATTGAGCAAGACTGAGCACAAAGGAGAAAACAGTTCACATAGTGGGTGTGTGTTTTGTATTGAGCAAGACTGAACGCACACAGGGAGAAAACAGTTCACATAGTGGGTGTGTGTTTTGTATTGAGCAAGACTGAGCACAAAGGAGAAAACAGTTCACATAGTGGGTGTGTGTTTTGTATTGAGCAAGACTGAGCACAAAGAAAACAATTCACATAGTGGGTCTGTGTACTGTATTGAGCAAGACTGAACGCACACAGGGAGAAAACAATTCACATAGTGGGTGTGTGTTTTGTATTGAGCAAGACTGAGCACAAAGGAGAAAACAGTTCACATTCTCCACCATGGTGAAAAGTGTTTAAGACAAACCAAAACAAAACAAACAAAAAAAGAAAAGGTATGGTTCATTAGTTACAGAACCAATACTGAAATAGTGACTCCTCACAGCTACCATATCCAGCACAGCTTAAAAAAACATGAATAGTTGTAACTAGTATGTTGTTTATTTACTTTAATGACTGTGTGATCTGAGTATACATTTATAACTTGCTTGGATTATTTGGGGACATTGGACTGGCTTTAGACAATTTACAACATGAGTAGTTTTCTACCATAATTAAAGAGAGAATGAGAGATGGGGAGAAAAAGAGAAATGGCTAACAAAATTAGTATGTCAACAAGAAGAAAATCATCCTTCATTGTTCTTTTTTTCAGTCAGTTTATGACTGTGCTGTTATACTATAATCATACATTTCCCATTTGCAACACAGCAAAATACATACAGTATTACATCGTCACATTGCAAAAATCAGAATCTGAAATTTAAAACTCATACATACAGATCTATGTGGTAATCTGTATATATAATTCCAGCCTGATGTGCACACCTCCTGTAACAGAATCCTGTTATACATCACATGATCACCCAGTGCCCCCACCCACCCCTCCCTCCCTCCCTTCCTTCCTTCCCCTCTGCTCCACTGTCATCTCTCTTCCTCCTTTTGTTGACTTAAAAAGATATATTTTCTTTCTTTGTCATCTCCTCCTTTACTTGGTTGTCTGAACTCCATCTGTGCAAGCTAAAACTGTCTTGACCAAAATGTCAAACTGGTGATGATTGTGCTGAAATTTTCATGGTAAATGTTACATTGGGAATGCTGTAAAGAAGGGCAGGGGAGTATTAAAACAAAACAAATCCCTGGTAATAAATAACAGGGTTCACACACATATGACCAAACATTTCTTAATGTTTTCTGACCTTTTTCCAGACCAGACTGAACACTTTCAATACCCAAAACAAAGCCTAACTGAACTTTAAGAGAAAAAAAAAGGATCTGCGAAACTGCTGATGAATGAGATCTCTGCAGATACTGGTATCAATGTTCAATTTTCCCACCGATACCGGTGTTAGTATTTTTTTTTTCAAGTTGATTCTTTGTTGTTGTTTTAATGCATCAAGCTCTTTGTTGACTGATACTGGTCAAGGATGTTATCAACATTCCAAGACATTTTCCAGCCCTGGAAATGGTTCCCTCATTTCCCCCCCAAGACTTTTCCACACTTCCATGACTGTGAATGAACACTCCTCATAACACACACTGGTGTTGATGTGATGTTGCAGCCACTCAGAACAGGAGGCACTGTTGGATGAGGACAAAGACCTTGGAGACTTCTCTGTGGTTCAACGGGAAACTAGCATTCTTCGCTCAGTAAGAAAACAGCCCTTCTTTTGTTAGTAGAACAAGTCATTCAGATAATGCATGAGAGATGGACAAAGCAGCAAGGGAGAGGGGAAATAAAAAGTCCACAATAGATATTATAATATTTATTTGTCTCTCTGCCTCACTGAACAATAAAATGAACTGCTTTGTTAAACTCTAATTTTTGCCTCACTAAACATTCAAATTAGCTGCTCTGATTAATAATTGAAGTCTAACATCATCATGAATGTTTGACAGAAACTACTAGAAAGAAAGCAACAAAATTACTAAAAAAATATGCACTGCCAATGAAAATAAAATCACACATTTATATGTGAGCAGATCTACAAAGTTACTTAAATCCCAGTTTGCTCTTATTTCTGGTAATTGTTCACCAAAATGTCTGACAGAATTTTGGTTGGTGATGTATGTGAAAGGAGGATTCTGACACATGAGATTTCACATTAACTTCATTTTTCTTATGCACTACAGTATCGGAAACCTCCACCACCAAAGAACCGAACACGAGCAAGCAGAGTTCCTAGAGCCCTAAGGGCAGTGGAGCCTAACGCCGATGCCAGCATGTTAAAGGTACAAGGGAGAGCACTGACATGGGGAGAAAGGGGGTAGGGGTTGAGGGTGGTCAGGAAGAAAGGGAGGGAGGGACAGATACAAAAAGAGGTAGGAGAGAATGAGACAGGAGTTGGTGTTTAAAAAAAGATGTGTGTGTGTGTGTAGGAGTGACAGAGACTATAGAGCCGGACTCAAACCCAGTTTATTTATATGTGAAGAAGAGAAGCAAGCAAATAGACACTGACTGTGACAGACAATGACATTCACAAAGATAGACAAAAGTATTGACAGACAGAATCACTAAGAATGAGAGATGTAATTCATCAGCACGCACACATATGCACACACACATACACACACACACATAAATATATCTATTGAGAGAGAGAGAGAGAGAGTGAGAGAATAATTATAAATCCAAGCCCTGATGTATGTTTTCCATAAAGAAATGGAAGAAGTGTCAAAAACCAGCCTTGGTTTAACTTTTAACCCTATATTCATCATCTTCAGGAACTGGTGAAAAATGAACAGAAAAAACTTGATGCCAGTGAGACCTCTCAGAAAGCAACTGGCACCCTCCCTTCCTCCGAATCCATGTCCTCCGACATGCAAAGCTCTATGCTGGCCGATATTGACAGCACACTAGCAGCCATGCACACTGCCGAGGAGGAACCTTCCCCGACTCGCAGCGCCAACCGATCCAGGGAACCCTCTGCCGAGAAGGTCCTGGTCTCAAAAACAGAAGACGGTGATGTATCTCCCTCTCAGGTCAAATCACCGACTAAGCCACTGCTTCCCACATCTTCCAGCAGGGAGCAGCTGGCCAAGTCTCTCGCTCAAGAACTCTCGCGCTCAGTCAGCAAAGAAATGCTGGCCAAGCCACACAGCAAGTCGGCCACCCCAAAGAGCAGCAAAGAGACCACACCCACATCAGGAAGTGAACGTGCTTCCCCCAAAATAGTGCACACCAAGGACCTGTCAGACTCCTCCAGTAAAGACAGTGTGGGTTCCAATGGGGGTGCTGGGGCAGCAAGCAGCAGCAGCAAGCCAGGGTCATCTCCCAAGGAGGAAGAGGACAAGAACAAGTCTGGCAACATCTTTGCCATGATTGACCCCACAACCAAGGACAAAGGTGGCGAGGCTGGGAGCAAGAGCAAGATCCCTGTGCGAGCAGGTAATGCTGTCACCGTTTCAACTGTGTGGGTGTGTGTGTGTGTTTGGGTGTGTGAATGAGACTGAAAAAAATAAGAGTCCACTGCATGCACGTATATTAACTCTTTCACCGCTATAGACCACTTTTGTTGACTGGGCAGTGCAACACCATAGGCAATTTTTTTCAACATCAAGGGGTCATGTTAACAAGACCATTTTTCACATTGTAACAAAGCTTGACAGCTGCAGCCAGTTTCCCACCAATAGAACAATGACTCACCTTTGCCCCCTTACCAAGTTTGAAGTGAAAAAGTCCATTGTGTTGTTTTGACATGAACAAAAGCCTGTGACTCAGAGCATCGTTTCTAAAAATATTTGGTGCTGGGGAGTGTTTTTCACACAGAAACTTGGTGGTGAAAGAGTTAACCACAATAATTATACTTGAAAAACACACTGTTGAATCATATACCATCTCTCTTTCTCTCACCATGTGCACACACACACAACTGATTTTGGGTTGTTTTTTTTTTTGGAAGGATGACTACACGCAGCTGGACTAATGATATAGTTACATGGAAAGTTCTCTCTACATTCTGGGTGTGCAAACTTAAGTTGCCTTTAGATATTGACCTGATATACCCTAATCAGAAGTTCACATGGGATACTTCTGAGAGCACTGGAAGCTCCACCCTTATAGTACAAGAACAACACTTCAAAATGAGCATTAGGACATGATGCTTCTTTTTGTCCACACATGTGAAGCACTGACAGCAATGTTCTGGTTTTGCAGGCCACAGTCCTACACAGCCTACGGCTCCTCTGAGACTGAGCACTGGTAAAGACAAGCGTTTCCCGTGAGTATGTTTGAACCTTTGGTCTTGTTTGTCCTCCAGCTGTTCTCTTAGTTGACCACTCAAAAAAACAAAAAAAAATTTAAGAGTGTGAATACAAAGCCAGATGAAAGAGTTTCACTTGAGGATAACAGATGAAAAACGATCAAACAAACAAAAAAGTTCACCGTTAACAGAAACTAAACAGTATCAGAAACAAGCCTCTGCACTAAACATGCAGTCTTTCTTCTTCTTTTTCATTCACAAGTTTAATATTTGTATATTTTGATTTTTGTATAGTTTTCTTTTACACACACATCTTTATTCAAAATTGTAATTTGTAAAGGACTGCGTGTGACCAGTTCTTAATGAATTCCAGATCTGCAAATGTTGCCTGTTCATGTACCCATACCAATTTCCATCTTTTGTTTATAAATATTAACCAGCCTAGCAATAAATATCTCCACATTTCTCAAAGATTCATTGGAATGTAGCTTATGTAATTCAAAGACTAGAATATAACTCTTGTGAAAAACAAAAAACAAACAAACAATATTTTTTTTACAACAGATATAACAAAACAACAACAATAACTGTTTGTCCCCCAGAGTGCCTTCTGTGCATGGAGATCAGATGGATCAGCTGATGAAATGTGAGTAACATTTTGCAAATTTCTATCAAATATTCTGGTCCTTCGTCCACTCCAGCTTTACCTCCAAGATTTACACATGGTTGGGCCAAAGTATTTCCCTACCCCTACTTGCATGTCAATAAAATTACATTTATAAATGTAACACACACACACACACACACACACACACAATTTAGAATACTCTTTTTTGTTCTTGTTTCAATCACACACACACACACACACACACACACTCTTTTCAGAATCCAGTTTTTGTTCTCATTGCAATCACACACACACACACGTTTAGAACCCTGTTTTTGTTCTTGTCACAATCACACACACACACAAACACAACTACCATGGTAACCATTGCTCTCTAAATGAACCCAAATGATTTGCAGCACTGAAAACCCGACTGAAGGAAGATGATGGTGCAAGTCCCAAGCCAAATTCCAGCACAGGTGCTTCCAAGGTAAGAGACAACACTGTTTGTCATGGGCAGGGCCAGTACAGAAGGGGAGAAAAACCTATCAAAACCCTAGTAAACTGCTTTATTCATGAATTCAAGAGGGAACCACAATGAGGTTTTCAGTGCAAACATCAATTTATATTATGGATTATTTTGTGAACTAAAGATTTCCTTTTCACCCACTGATTCATACATTGAAGGTGTTCCACACTGGACAAAAAGGGACTGTGAGAATGAGAGAAAATAATCACTTTCCAAGTCAGGCTGTAGAAATTCAAATCTAATTCAATTTCTGAACAGGATACAGTCCTGTATTAGCTCTGTATCTCTTGTCATGATGACTGAATCATGATGACACCGTACAGAATTACCATTCACACTGAACATCCTGGGTAATCTTTCAACTTACAACTTATTGCTCCATAACTGAAGGGCCAGCGTCGGCCGTAATCAAATCCTCTGGTTCTCCAGTTGATCTGTTTCAGAATGAAATCAAACATTTGGCGCATTCTTCCACTTTCGTTTGTTCAACATGAAGTTGATCTGTTTCAGAACGACTCCTCCCACAATGATGACCTGGATCCTCAGAGCAGAGACCGTTCCCACTCTGACCCAACCAAACAGCAGGAAGAGAGAGGAGTGAAGAAGCATCAGACAGATCTTTAGCCTACATCTCCGACTGCTGTCAGTGTTATACACAAGTGCCTTGAAATGGATACTTAATGTCTGCAGTCTTTGCAGAATTCCAGACTGTTGGTCAATGTCCAGCTTTTATCATTTCACAATTTTTTTTTTTTTTTTTTTTTTTAAACCTGGACCTGGTTGTTGAAGTTTGCTGACCTCTGTCAAAATGGCTGTCAATGTTCTCGATCAATGATATAAGATAGCACAACCAAGGAGAAGAAATCAGAATCTGAAGGCTATTTGACAGCAGAGCACATCTTAGAAAGAAGCTGGTTTAAAAAAAATAATTAAAAAATCCTTGACATATTTACAAATCTCTTTTCATACCTACACTGAAAGTTACGCAAGTACTTTTTTTTTTTTTTTTTTTTTTGATCATCTTTGACTGTGATTATGAACCTTCGTGGACCGAAAAAAACAACTAAAAAAACATTTTTTAATATAGTGAAAACTTATGTCGTTAAAAGTCTTCATTCATATAAGAAATCAAATTTTAGTTTTACCATATTTTCGAAGATAACATAAGTAACAAATTTACCAAGTATTTAAATGAATAAGAAAATAGTTTGGTGTGTGATAATATACATGTACAAAGTACTGGTCACAATTATGCATTGAGAGCACTTTAAATATCACTATCAATTTCCAATTAAATGTAGATATGTAACTTTTATTTCATAAAGCACCGCAGTTGCTATTTTGTCAACATCATGTGCACAGTTACCTTAACAGTATCACAAATAGTCTTCCTTAATTTTACCACTGAAAATATGTAAGAAATCACTATACTGACCAAACATTCACAAGACTTTTATTTTCTTCATTGAGTTGGAAACTGCTGTTATAATAATGTTTGTAATGTGCTTAAGCATTATTTTGCAAACACATCATATGAATGATAACTTGCATTGGCATTTGCTGTGTGCTTCATTTCACTATGTCCAACCATCAAACTGATATTTAAAAACATTTCATGTCATATGTATGACCTAACTGTAAATTTGACACAGTGTTTGAGTGTATGTGTGTGTTTGCGTGTGTGTGTGTGCATATCCAAGCATGCAGGCTTGTGTATAGTGTTATGCCAATAAATTATCACAGACTGGCAATTTCATTTATCAAGATCTCATATTGTTCATATCACTTTTTACTATCAGGTCCAGTTCATTAACTTATCACAACAGCAACTCAAACCTTCATTCTGAACTGTAAAATTAAAGAAAAATTGTTTTAATTTTATAATCAAATGTAGGTATCATTGAATATTTATTTATTGACAGTTAAATGTAAGTACAATTGATTTGTTTTAAATGTCAGTTGGTTTTTATTTTCTTTCTCTCTCTTTTTTTTAAATATAACAATGAACAAATAAATAAGAAATGAGAAAAAGGATGCTGCAATGGACACTGCTTTGTTTTATGTTTGCTTTGTTTTGGTTGAACTACCTTGCTCATACTTATAAACAAGAGGAATTTGAATGTGCCTTATGCCTTTGTGTTTGTTACTGTTTGGGTTTAACGATCACTGTTCTGTACAGCTTTTACGCACATTTCTGTAAAATAATGTAATAAACATAATTCACAAAATCGCAGTCTGATTCAGTGTCTTGTGCTCGTGAGTCAGTCAATGTATTCATGAAGGACAAATGGGGGTGAAATAACCATGCTGTGGTCGTCTCTTGCATAATAATAATCTCTCATTCAACTCTGGGGAGTTTAGACACTCGGCAGACTTCCATACCATACTGATGATGAAAAAATTCAGAAAAAACTGTTTTCTTCAAATTCTTGTGGGCCCATCCAAAAAAAAACAAAAAAAAAAAAACTGTAGAAGTTAGTTCCCTTCCCTTGTGGTTTATGCATATGTAGGAATGTGAAAACCTTTGTAAGGAGACAAATTTGTCACCAGAGCAATGCTCGGTGGCAGCGCTCATTGAGTTAATAATAAGAAGAATACAGTATACTAATAATGAGAAATGATGACTCACACCTCCCAGGCAGGAGCTTGTGGCATTTACCTGGGTTTAGGTTTTGTGTCGGTCATCGGTCACTGTTGCATACAAATTTGAAATGACCCATCAATGTGGCAGTCAGCTGGTCACTCACTAACAAATTTTTAGTAAAATCGGCATGCTACAAGAGCTGTTATGGAATCCTCGTATTGCAAGGACAACCATGGATCGGCTATGATGTAAATGTCACAAAGAGTTCTCTGCACAAGCAGTCTAAAGTGTCTTTCAAGAATTAATCCTTAGTGCTGGGAAAGCAGAAGGAAGGTCAAGTGGCTATCAGTCCCAATTCTATGTTCATGTTTTGTTTGTTTTGTTTTCTGTTTGGTGTTTTTGTTTTCTTTCCTCTTTTTCTGGTGCCATGCACTGGACGTAAGAGGGAGAAAAAAGTTAACAGAAGTGACATGTAGAACACAACAGATTAAAGAACAAGTTATCACACACATGAATGCAATCCAAGCTACTCACCCTGTCTTTGAAAGTGTCTGGCAGTCGCTTATGAGGATCTTGGGGTGGTGGCAGTGAGATGAAAAAGCCAAGGGTATCGCCCTCGGTGTAAGCTGTGTCGCAGTAGTGTTTCCCCTTGCTTTGGTGAAACACTGTGCCTTTTCGGGATCGCCAGGAGTAGCTGAACTTGTCAAAGCCACAGGGGGCCTGCAGGTTGCCTGTCACCAGAAAGGGGGCACTGAAGTGAAAGCCACTTTCACTGTTACAGGAATTCATCTCAGCATCGGACATAGGATGCTGGACCAGCAGGTCTTGAAAATGACCGAAACATTTTAAATCGATTTGGCACCTCATCTGAACGATTTTTTGACAAGCCAATGTGTATGACCAGGAAGCATCCAGTTACCTGCTTTTAAGGACTTGCACACACCACGAAAATGATTTCAAGCCTGTATATATGCTGCTTATTGCCCATTATAATATTGTTCACTTTGGGTCAGCACTGTGACAGGGACACCCTATTCAAGGGAACTAACTTGTACAATCTATTCCATTGCCATCATGCTACGGACAGTGTATTTGCAGTTTTTCATGGCCATTTCTGACTCCTCTGGAAGTCAAGCAAACCAAAAACTTATCTTTGGGTCCTCGACTTATTGTCTCATCCAAGACTACATGCTCAGTTTGATTTTTTTTTTTTTTTTAATTGTTGAATTATCAGATCTTTTTCGATAATCTTATTCACAGAACACAAATGCATACATCCTCCCCTACTCCTCTTTCTTCACACACATGCACTCATCTAAGAGAGTGGGAAATAAGCAAATGAGAGGTATATAAATCTGGATTTATTCAATAAGAAAAGAAAAGAGAAGACAACAAAACAGCTGAATGAAGAGAAAGCAAGAAAGAAGAAAAGACAGATAAAAGGGAACTACTGAAAGGAACAAGAGGGCAGCTTACCTAAGGGTTGTGACCAGCCAATCCTGCATGCACTTGGTTCTGGCATCTCTTTGACAGTGACCTCATAGTACCACTGTCCTGTGATCACCCCTGAAGACAAAGCACCATTGTCAGCTTTACCGGCACAAACACGTTCCACCTTAAACCAGCTCATCCTTTGGTTAAAAAACAAAACAATCACTGTGTGATGTATGTACAGTGAGCATTGTGTTGTGTGTGATGCTTTTGTGTGTATGAACATAAACTGCTGCTTCAGTGTTTAGCTGGACGTCTGTGCAAGTTTACGCATGCAAGTTTTTGTTTAAGTGTTTAAATGCATGCTACGCATATCTGTTTTAAACATTGCAGAGTGCGTGCAAACAAGCCTGTTTGATACAGAAAAGGACCATATAAATTAAATAATAATTATCATTAAACACATGGTGTGTATCTTTGTATCTTCACTGAAGAGCATTTTCAGACGTTCTCTCAGACACTTGTAAAGTAAAATGAACACCGATTTCCATAATTTATAACAAAGACTCTGTGAATAATCTATATTGTATCCAATCTTACTTTTCCAAAATATCATCCCTTAGAAGAGAAGAATCAACATAAACAAGGTGGTTGTTTTTTCAGGTTGTTGTTTTTTCAGTGAGCTAATGTAATAAATTATGCAAATAGCAATAGACAGGAAAAAAATGATTGTTTAGCTTCACCTGAGTACTGTGCTCGGTCAACATGGCTGAAATGAGGTGTTACTGTGGAATACAACCCTTGTACTGCTTGTAGCTGACATGATAATATGCTTCACATTCACCATTTGTGCTGTCAAAGCAGACATCCTTTCTCATTTATGAAATGAAACATGATCTACAGTGCTGAAATTCTACAGCACAAAACACCAACCCTAAAATAGTTCAGTTCATCTCTGGAACGGAGAAGCCATCAATGAACTGATTAACCTTTCAAGCAGATTTGCATCCATCAAGTTGAAATGTTTGGTCTTTCTGTGAACCGTGGCATTGATCATGACCATTGTGAACCAAATCATGCACCAATGACCATACAAACATGTGCAGATCCAGACATGTTTTACATTTGGAACAATTCATCAATACACAACTGAGAATTTTTTTTAACACTCACTCTGAAATATACAGAATACAGATGATCATCATGATGATCATGAAGCACTTCTATAACCCACTCCACCAGTATCACTTAGAACTGTGTGTCACACACAGCTGCTGCATAGATTTCTATGAATTACCAGCTTCTGTCCCACTGAAAAAGATAAGATAAAGACAGAAAGAAAAAAGAACATATCAAACAAAGTTTACCATGTGAAGCCCTGATCATACTGTAGCCCTTCTCTCCAGTCACAGTCAACCGGTCATCCGTCAGCTTCAGCTGTATGGCTGAAAACAGACCACAAGGCACCTTAATGCATTTGTCTGTCTCATATATCTATCTGTCTCAGTGCCTGTTTTCATGTTTAGTCTCTGAACACACTTGCGTATGCACGCTCTCTTGCATGAATGCAAGGACATCACATACGTACTGCATCTATGACTATGACACTCATGATCCAATACTGATTTTTTTTTCTCTCTCTCTCCCAGTGTCCATATCTATGTCATACCACAGAAACCATTTATTGTCAGACTACGTGATGTACTTTTCACACTGGTATTTGCATGTGTATCCTGGAGCATGTATGCTTGGAGCATATATGCATGTCCTCTAATGTACTGACCATCCACATGTGCATACATGCACATTTTCACAAAATACACCTGCATCCAATTCCTTAAACGATGAGCCTTTCATATTCACAAACACACAATTTGAACAAACGTATGCATGTATACAACAGCATGTATACCCATACATGCACAAACATACATACATACACACAAAAACACCTCTGTGCTCTCATCAAACATATACACAGTGTTGTGTAGATTCATACAACAACTTTAAAAAAATAACACTTAGGAATGAAACCATAACTAACAACTGCAAGACCAGGATATGGTTAACTGAATAAAAGCATCTTCGTAATCTGTTATGTCAGATTAACATTTCTGTTGTACTGACACAAATACACGTTTTCACATAGTAAAACACATGTACACAAAAAATAATCACACACACATACACTTGAAACCCATTTCATTTAGAAAATAGTGCTTTTAAATCACATCAATATTTGTCTTTCTACTAATATGTACTGCTCTTATACATTTTGCTTCTGGAAAGAGTGTACAGATACAAACTCACAAACAAGACTGAAATCAAATAACCTGTCATTCCTACTGCGATATAAAGAATTCCAAATAATCAAACTAACATTGTAACTTATCAACAAAACATTAAAGGAAAATTATGGTTGCTTTTTGGCATCAAACCGTAAGTTCAGGCAACACAGCATAATTATCTTTGTAAATTTTTCTCCAGCATATCCTTACGAATCAAATAGAGAGAGAAAAAAAAAGGAGTACTGGTCTTTAAAGTAATGTGCTACAATGACCTTTCTTCTTCTTTTTTTTTAATGGCCCCAGGAAAAACGGAACACAGACACTGAAAATTAACGACAAAAATAAAAATTCACCTCTGTCATGCATGGAGAGAAGCACCTGCGTGCCTCGGAACACACGGTAGAGGTAGCCCGGTATAGGTTTGCCGGCCATTTCTGTGCTCTCATCAAACGCCTGGCGATTAGGGGCATGGGGGTCTGTTTCAGCTAGGTAGTAACGGTACCCGTCCTTGTTGAAAGGGTGCTCCAGTGGGTAACCGTGAGGTGGCAGCTTGGGCCCTAGTCCTTGTTCGCTGTAATTGACAACTCTCCTGATAGAGGTCAGCATCAAATGATCTGTGGGTTTACCCTCTGAGCTATCTCACTGTTGTGTATGGGGAGGGTGGGGACTGGCTATGAACGTCAGTTGTTTGAGGCTTGGGGCTAGGTGTCTGTGATACTGCAAATTACTCTATGCGTGTGTGTGTGTGTGTGAGTGTGTGTCATGTGTGTAAATTTGCATGCTTGTGTGAGTATGCATTCGTGTGTGCTTCTACACAAATTCACTGAACGTGGCCAATTTTTACTCATTTAATTTTTTCATTTTAATTATTTACCCTCTACGTATCTTTCATTCTAATATAACTAATGTGTTTATTGATTTCTTGAAATCATTATTTTGTTTCATTCTGTCGAAAGGTTTTACACAAGGCCTGACCAGCACATTGGGTTCGTGCCGATCTGCTCCTTTTTCCTCCAAAGTAGATGCGGTGTAATGTTAATGGACCATTCTGCACCCTTTTGACACCTCACTGATAATCACCTCATATCTTTCTCACATCCACCATCATCATACCTACTACAAAGTGCTTGTGGTGGCCTTAAGGCTGAAATATCTACCTTCTCAACAAGAAAGATCTGCACATACATGGGTGACCAAAACAGAATTGCATGCACACCAACATACACAACACTGAGAAATGTTTTTTTCTTGTTGTTTTTTAGGAAAGCAACACATCAGTTCATTAATTATCTCTACTGACCAAGTTTCTAAGTAATGTTAATCTAAAACAGAAGCAATGTGAACAACTTCAGGAACAATATTAGCTAACAAGTTAACAGACTTGCTTACCACTGTGACTTACTTCTTTTTTTTGTTGGTGACTACAGGCAAATTGTCAAATGCTCCCCTCCTTTTGGTGCGCCCTTTGCTCACACCTGAAACACACAAGCAAACTCAACGTAAAATCACATTCTGGTATCTGACAGTCACACCTAAAACACACATGCAACTCTGGTATCTAGGTGTGGTGTACACCTTCATTTACAGCTCAAATGTGGCAACAGAAAAACACTTAACAGCAAAGTAGTGCCCACATAGAAATCTACACATTTTGAAATCAATGCCACAGTGTGCTTCTGTCTCACCATGCACACAGGTACCAACTAAACATTACAGAGAAACAAACACTGTGTCAGCATGCTCAGACAGCACCGCAGTGGTGCCACACATCAGGAACCCAGGGTGATAGTCTGATACAGTTACATGGTCCCTGAAGAACTGCACCTTCAGGCTTCTACAGTTTGTCCTTTCAAATATGGACAAGCTCATTTTAAGTGACTGCAGACTCTGTCACACAGGAATTAAATCCTTCCCTCTGAATAGCTCCTCTTTCAGTTGCTTTTTTAAGCTTGGTGCAACAGGTAGGAAGCCTCACAGATCGATCTGATGCGACAGTTTGGAACATGTTGCCAGCATTTTGTTTCTCCAGTTGAAGAGGTTGTCCATGTAGTGAACACATTCTTTCTCAACTGGATAGGGGTATTTGTTTTAATACTTTCTCCTTTCCCACCGATTCCAGCTGTACTGGACAAGATCTTCAGAAAGCAAAGCAGAATGATTCCAACAGCTCCTTTCAATCACTCCTGAACTATGATCTGTTCAATCAGACACCCTCAAAACACAGGTATGGGAACCTGCAGTTCCTTTCACTTTGCACTCACTCACTCTGCTCGGTCTCTACAACACAAATACAGAATCATTCCTCAGGTCTTGGTGAGAATCCTTTCAGGCCAGAAGACTTTGAAACTAAGGATGTATGACAGTAAGTGGAAGCTCTTTGCAAAATGGTTCTTTATAAACACTACCACAACTCCACAAAACAGAATGCTGAATTTTGGAACAAATATGAGTACTGTTATAAGGTATGGAGTGGCAATTTGAAAAACATACACAGCTGGGTAATCCACAAGGCATGGATTATGCTTCATCCAGAAAAAACAAAACAAAGGCTAACAACCAGTTTCCCTGATTCTGCTCACTTGAAGTACAAGGCCTTTTTGACAATTCTATTTCTCACCCCTTGAATGCACTTTACTGAATACTTTCCCACTGGGACCCTGATGGCAGGAGGCTGTCTGGTGAAATCACTGCCAACATACTATGGATCTCGCAGTTACTGTCATTCCTATATTGTTCAAGCAATGGATTGGAAAGGTATATTCCTCACTACTACCCATCACCCCACCAAAAAACAAACAAACAACAAAAAAAAAAGTTTGGAGGCCTCACAAAAAAAAAAAACCCTGATAGTTCTTGCATAAATATTCAGAACAGTCAAAAAGAAAACACAATGTCAAAAGCAAACACTTCTGAAGAATTATGCCATTGATATTCATGCTGACATCACAGATAACCACTAAAGCTTTAAAATAAAAAGAGAACTATAGCAATGCAATATGCAAGGAATCTTCCCTTACTTTATGAGAACATATGAAGTCTGGTCAGTATTTCATACACTAACTGAAAAATACATGCACAGCAAAAATTAGCAAAGTAGAAAAAAAAATGTTTTAAGCAACATCAATATATATCAATCATTTTCATAGAGCTAAAGAATACATAGACCCCCTTATTTTTTTTTCCAACCATCACTGATTGCCTCCTGTCAAACAATGGAACATGCCAAAAGCCAACAGAAGGAAGATGAAACAACAGACAGAAGTAAAGTAAAAGTACTAACTTGTGCTTGCTTCAGCTGTGTTCTGAACCCCCGAAGGTCCAGCCTTGGCATCATAAACAGGGGCAATCTTTGTCAAATCCTGTTTGGAAGACAATAATTACTACTACTAATAATAATAAACAACGGAGCTTTCATTAAGAAATCATAAAATGATAAGCCATATTAAAAAACATTCTTCATGCACGCAAGCACACACACACTTGCACACACACACACACACACAAATACATATCCATACACCAGTGTGAATATGTATCCATACACCTGAGTGAATGAAGTTCACAAAAGTGAACAAATATCTGTTTCCTTTGTTTTTTTAACTACATAAGCATACATGTAAATGCATGAACACACGTTACATATATGCAACAAACCATGGAATACTTAGTTTTGTGACCACAAATGAATGGATTCCAATGCAAGACCAAGGGTGTAGCAATTGGTGGAGATACAACATGAACAGGAGTAAAAAGGAAGGAAAAAGGGAAGGGGGAGGGGGGCAGGGAGGTGTGGGGTGGGGGCTGTGGTGAGGGGGCAGAGAAAGAGAGAGAGAAAACAAAACACACAGCAAAATGACATTCTGATTAACAACATACCTGGTTGATAAGTGTGAAGTAAGCTTCATTTCCTTCATCTGCATTTACTACATATAGATCAGGTTCTTTCATCTGAAACAAATGTTAATCTTTATCAATAACAGCAAATATATATTGGGCAAAAAATCAAATTTTATGTCATATGCATGTGTATGTCCATATTAAACTTTGTGTCAAGTGCATGTGTATGTCTATATATGTGTGTGTGTTGCATAGCATTATTTCTAGCATTTTTAGAGAAATGGATAAGATGAAAGATATCTGAATTAAGCTTGCTTTTTGTATTGGAAACAAAGCTACTCCAGCAATACTGGAAAACATAACTTCTAATATTCATGAAAATCACCTCTTTTAAATGAAGACTATTCAAAGATGAATTGACTTTTAAATCCCGAAACTCTTTACATATCTACGTCAGTTTGTTTCATATCTACGACAGTTTGTTTGAAAATGGTCATTTTGCCCAGAATTTGCCCAAATCATAATTAGTTCATTAAAGTTTTGGATTCCAAATATTTCTCTACTGCTAAGAGTTCAGGTACAAGTCAAGAAAAAAATGTTTCCAGTTTACAAAAGGAAGACATAATCAAAACACAGCATTTTCACTTTCTACTTGAAGACAAGCTGGCAGGCAAAGTGACAGACAGATGGCCTGATAAACAGAGTCAGAGTTACATTCTTGAAAACAAACCAAACTCACCATGGTATTGAGTACTGTTTTGTGCCAAGTCTGCTTTGTCCTGCGTTGCATTGTGGTCATGTTGTCCCAGTTCTTCTCAATGAAAGGGATAATGTCCTAAGAGAAAAACAAAATCACAGAAATGACATGGGGGTAGGGGGGTGTTATTTCATGCATATTTCCCTATTTCAATGTATCCATGGATACACAAACAAGCCGATCCACGTTTCAACACATTTCCTGCTTCTCCCCTGAAGAAATAATCTAATGAATGCTTATGGACAGATGTAAGATTTTATTTTAGTTTACTTTTTCTGATTCTAGAAAAAATAAAATGAACAATTATTCTATTTAGAAACTGATCAAAATATCTATCAGGGAAGACTGAAAATCATGGCTGGCAAGATTTACTTCCCCTATTCTAATTCGTGATTATCTATCAATTTTCAGCAGGGGCAGACAACAATTAACAATCAAGAAACAGAATTTTACTGTAACCAACTTCATAAATGTATGTTCTTCAAAATAACTTCTCAGTCATAACAGTTTCTGGGCAAAGAAAAATCCAATGCTGAAGCCTGCACAGAACAATATATTCAGGTGACAAACACGAGGCCTTATATTTCCTTCAATGACGACTTTCTTCTTGCAAGCAGTCAACCATAATAACCATGCTAACTATTGGCCACAAAGTATGTTCTCAAATGTGATTTTTTTTTTTAAAGGGACAGAAAGGCACTTACCATATCTTTTGAAAACTCTGGCCTGTCCTCCCCTTCCTGCTGTGCAGTGAACGTCAGGTTGGCCATAGCTTGATGACAAACCTGACTGAAAGCTATCAAGACAGTACAATGTATGTAGGGCACGAAACAAGAACTGACAAGCAAAGCACAGTCTCATATCATTACTTCAGACACAAGCAAGCCCACACACACATGCTCACACATGTGAAAACTAATCAGCATGAAGTTGTTTTATGAGAATCTGTCAACAAACTAGTGTTAAGAAGAAAAAAAATCTGAAAAACATAAATGCAATACTGTGTCTGACTTATGTGCAGACCACCCTGACCATCCACTTTGAAGGCTGCCGAAAGTTCAACCTTTGTGGAAAGGAGACACAGTAATAATATTCATTAAAAAAAGTACTTTTCCCAATTCTTTTTTGTGGCTTGTACACCAAACATGTCAGACTATAGCAAACCACCAACAGTCATTGCATTTTGCCTGGTCCCTCCTTCATTATAGTGAAAAGACAAACAGAAGGAGCTGACTGACAGATGGTGATGAAATACTTTATAGATCACAAAAAATTTAATTCATTCTTTTTAAATGAGATGATTATTTTTTTCCAGTTCCCGACAACTGAAAGTCAGTTGCCATAATTACTGCCAATCTGTTGTCAAGACAGACAGTCAAAACTGGCAATGGCAACCAGCTTGTGAGGGTCAGCAACATCACATAAGCCTCAAGCTCAATACTATCTACTCTCCTTGTCCCTTCTCCATTCCAGCTCTACACTTATCATCTACAAGGACAACTGAAGCCATCTCAGTGTCACCCAAATCCAAGTCCCTACCTAGTACCAGAAATACCAATCACAAATGTTTTTGTTTTTTTTAAACACACCAAAAAAAACCCACTTTATCATATCAATATTTCTAATGTAATACACATATCAGCAACAACACCCTCTTTCAATCCCTTCACTGTTTGCACATCTGCCTACTGTTTCGTCTCAGTCAAATGACAAAAAGTCAAAACTCACTGGCTTGTTTTTTGGTGAAACTCTCTGCATCTGTTGTACTGCAGTTCTTGCAGTGAAACTGGTAGCATACCATGAAGGGCAGGCTTTTGCTGAAGTCAAACAAATGAAATAACAATAACAACATTTTCATAGACATTTTACAAGACAAAACCACCAACATTTTAAAAGATTATTCTAACAACTCAGCAACATAAAAACATAACATCACACACACACACAAACTGATCTATATATACAAGGTGACTCAGAAGAGCAAATACCAATGCATGATATTAGGTGAATGATGAACATTTTAATATCAGGCATCTACTCAAAACCAGATTTAGAAGAACTTTTCCCACAGATACAGAAACAATAGCAGCTCAAAAATAAATTTCTAAAATATGTCATTCATATGGTGTGTGTGTGTGTGTGTGTGTGTGTGTGTGTGTGTGTGTGTGTGTGTGTCTGTGTGCATGTGCATCAAGCAGGATGGGCAAAGGTTGGGTCAGGTGTAATTTGGTGGATTTTAGCATAGTAAGATGGAGGAGCAAGGGTGGTTTGTATATATTGTAAGGGGATATAAAAGTAGAGTGTGTTGTACATATGTGGTGTACATGCATGTATGTGTGCCATGCTGTATTGTATCGTGCAATGCTGAGCTGCACTGTAGCAAGTCATTTTGATGCTGTGGTGCCTCTGAGTGCAATTGATGTGCGTATGCATGCATGTATATGACTATCTCATTATGAGCATAGTTATTCTCTACCCCCATGGTAAGAATGAGATGGTGGGGAACAGTAAAACACTACACATATAAGAATTATCAACCACTTGAAGTTTTGAAAATGAGGATGAGAGGATTTTTTTTTTTTTTTTTTTTTTAAAATATATATGCACGTGAAGTGTACTGCTGCACACGCACACGTGTGTGCGTGCGCTTGCGCATGCCCATGTGTGTAAATAAGCCGCATACAAAGTGCATACAATATAGGTGGAGTGAAAAATAAAGACCTTACCCAACATTGGCAGAAGTGCAGCGTGCATGAAACCATCCTCCACAGGTCCCACACATCAGCTCCAGTGTCCCTAGTCTCCTAGGAGCACCACTGAACAAGCAATGTACAACTGCGTAAGTATTTTTATCATCTGGTTTTACATTTCACAGCACCACTCAGCAAGCAATGTACAAATGCATAAGTATTTTTATCATCTAGGTTCACATTTCCCAGCACCACTAAATAAGTAATGTACAACTGCAAGAGTATTATCATCTAGCTTTACATTTTCTAGCACCATAAAACAAGCAATGAACAACTGCATGAGTATTATCATCCAAGTTCACATTTCCTAGCACCAATATACAATCAATGTACAACTGCAGAAGCATCATAATATTAAATGCAAGAGTATTTTTACCATCAAGGTTCACATTTCTTCTGTATTACTCACCAGAGATGAGATTCTAAAATATTGAAATTTGTTGACAATGGTGCGGCCAGGTGGGGTGTGGGGGGAAGAGGGGGTTAGGCGCATACCGATTCTTCGATTTGAAGACAATTAAGAGTCTTGAAGTCTTGAATCTAAGGTGCACCAGCAACAAATCCCAGATCTAAATAATTTATACAATCTGCAGTCATGAAGTGTACTGCTGCAGTACTGGTTGACAAAGTTACCCTCTTCTCAACCTGTCAAAGCCGCTTTACTACATGGTCTATAAATGAAAATACAGACTAAAGTGCTGTACAGTTTGAGTGCATTTAATTCAGATTCAGATCCAGATCCAGATCTATGTACACAACATGAAGTATGGCATTAAGTATGGCACTGAGAGGTGTTTTCAAACAGGTTCTTGAAAGCATTTTCTTTCGAGCAAGAAACCAAACCGTTTAGGAATACAGATCGACACGCCAGACTGATCAACAGAAAATGAGCCTATCACACCTACATATAGTGATATACCCCTTGATTTTCTCACCGGAATTACGTGAAGCTCAGGATCGACCCCTGCAGACTAAAATTTCTTCCAAGTTTCCTACTTAGGTTATTGTTTTTCTTTTTCAAAGTTTTCTCTTAACATTTCATCACTGAATACTTTTGGTCTGCCCGAAGTTGCATATTTATGCTGGCACTGATGTAACCCATAACCCAGTAACGACCCTTCTCCAACTAGACAAGAAACTGAAATTGATGTGAAAGGAACAAATGAGAGATAGGTAACACACATGATTATGAACATATTCCAAAAAGAAGAAAATACTACTAAATGCTTTCATGATCTTATGACAACATTCCCAGTAAATCATCAAAATGTGTAGCTATAAACAATAAATTACTTGAAGTTATGCAAATCACACAAATGTTTGCTCATGTATTATGAAAATAATGACAAGAACAAACAACCAAAGGTTCTGACCAGTAGCATGTGGCAACTTCAGCAGCATCCTCTTCACCCTGTTCTTCAGGGGACTGCTCTGCTGCATCTGAAAAATAATCTTCTGCATTGCAGCTCAGTTTTTCTGTTCATAAAGGATAACTTCAACTTCAAATTTCCTTCAAAGTTCAATGCAGCAACTAATACACACATAAATATATTCATCGCTCATACAAGCTGATACCCTCAACTTATGTATGAGTCCGGTACATTAACTTATCTATCCTACTATAGTCAATTCTTACAAGCTGGTATCTTTGACTTCATGTCTGAGCCCGGAATGTTAACTAATCAGTAATGTACAGTCTATTCCTACATTGTCGCAAGCTGATATTTTCAGATTTACAACTGATTTCAATAAGTTCATTATTTTTCATCAGTTAAAAGAGGCTTGTAAATCTTTCAGCTTCACAATTTTGAATTTATTCAAGGTATTTTTTATTTGTTCTCATGAAAACTTATCTGCTTTTAAGCATCATAATACATTTTATACACCTTGAATTTTTAAAGTATAAATTGCATATCCTGTCTTCAGATATGATGTAAACAACTACAGGCTTCATCTGCATTCATTTGTTATTTCTAACCAGAACTGAAATTTTCCCTAAAAGAAACTGGTTAACCCAAAATCAGCTGTCCAATGAAGCATTCCACAAAACAAAATACGAAGCAAGATATCATTTATTGAAATATGGAAACTTCACTGGAACAACCCAGCATAATGTTTACTGCGAAAACAAGATATCATTTATTGAAATAAGGAAACTTCACTGGAACAACCCAGCATAATGTTTACTGTCTCATCCCAATGACTAGCATCCAGTCCACCACTAGTCAAGGCTTTGTGGAGGGGAAGAAAATTCTGTTGAGTATAGAGTTCTTCCTGTACTCTCAAGGCAGATGAGTAACACTAGGCCACTACTCCAGTGTTTTTTTTTCAAGCTGGAAGTGAAACACTCAAACAGGAATTACAATGCATTTTATCTTTTTCTTAAACAAGCAAGATGCTTTACTCCATGTGTCACACACAGAATGGACAGAGGGGCAAAACAAATACACTGATATTTTGGTGCATTTCATGTGACTGGGAAAATGAGCAAGGAAAAGATAAAATAAATTTATATTAAACCAGGAATAAGTACTGTAAATTTTCTAAAGACAAAGGAACATAATTAAAACAACTGCTTGCCCATCATATCAAATATACTGAGGTAACAATGTGTAACTAAGAAATACATACACTGTCATGATCTGCAAAACATTCTCTTAGTCTTACCAATATCCATTTTCTCAACCTCCATTGAACTGGTGCCTTCTCTCAAGTTCTTGTCACTTTCTCTGAAACAGACAATCTGAACAATGGGAAGGTCAATCATCATTCCATTTCCACACTATACATGATACAAAAAGGTGAAGCTGTTGAGACAATTAAAAAAAAGAAAAGAAAAAAAATCAACAAAAAATCAGGGCAACAGCCAAGTAGATAATACTTAGTTTAAAATTTAATATCTACTAAAAAAATTTTTTTTTTAAACTACCATAAAATGAGGTCTAAAAATTGCAAATGTTCATTTTCAAAACCAAAAGCTTGTTCAAGTTTAAGAAGACATATAAATGATAGTTCTGTTAATCAGCCCTGGAATTACTTTATACTCACATGACAATTTTAGACAATCATATATAGGATCCAATATAAAGAATATAGACCATACTGCATACAAATAGTACAAGTAAACATCTCTAGCTATAGCGCTTAGGAGAGAAGGGGGAGTGGGGGATGGGGGATGGGAGTGGGGGAGGGGAGTCTGGGGGGGGGGGGAGAGGGAGAGGGAGAGGGAGAGAGAGAGAGAGAGAGAGAGAATTTTACACACAAAAAATCTCAAGCTGAAATGAAATGGACAACGCAATTCTCTCTGTGGAATTTCCACAGTTGTGAATAAACAAAATTCAATACTCATTCCAGACCTTTACCATTTATTCTACAGATTTTTTGTCATACCACACTGAGTGAAAGCCAAACTGTTGCAAAAATGTTTCTGCTATGCCACCGATGAATCATCAGCGAATATGTCAATTGGTATAGCGTGTATATATATATATATATATATATTTTACCACTTTTTCTTTTCTTTTTTTTTTTAATCATCAAACTCTGATGAATGGCACTAGTCAGCTTTATCAAAAATCCAAGACTTTTCCAGACCTTGAAGGGCAAAACTTTTTTTTCCTTAAGACTAATCCAGCCCTGGAAATGATTATTTCATTTGTTCAAAGAATTTCACAGACCTCTAAGACATTATGAACATCCAAAGCCAGAAACACACACACACACACGCAAAATGAAAAACCTGGTCCTTGTGTCTTCACTTCCCAGTAACAAGCAGTGGACAAGTGTCAGAAATCTGTCCTGGAACTAATCTTTCCTTTAAAATAATTGACATGCACAAGGGCAAGGACTTTATATTGATCTCCTCTGAGTGCCTTGCAAGTCTTCTATTCCTTTCTTATTCTTCAATCCTTTAATGTCTTTTCATTTTGAGTGATAATGGACCTGTAATGTGAACGTGCGTTGATGTGTTTGTGTGCGTGTGTGTGTGTGTGTGCGTGTGTGTGATGTGAATGCTTGCCTGGGTGTATGCTTGAGTGTACATGAATACATCTGCATGTGTGTGCACATATTATTACAATATTTACCCCTAGGCTGCTATACGACGAGATAACTTGTCATGGCAAGCATGTATGCTTCGCTGCTACAATGATGAGATAACTCGTCATCGAAATATTCTGACTTTTCCCTGGTTTGCATTCACTTCGTTGACAAAACTAGTGGTAGTTTTATCCTGGGGAATCTTTCTAGATTCTATTCATAGCTAGAAACCCCATCTACGTCATGAAGCAGTCCTTTATTTGAACGTTTTGGTTGGGTCACTGTCCAAGTGTTTGCCTGACTTCTCTCCTTGCTCGCTCAACAAAATGTCGGACTGACGCCGTGCTCAAGACATGCGATCGTGACGAACTAAATCAACCAAGATTTCTTTCTTTAGCTGATGCTCAGAAAGAATTGAAGCGTAAATTTGAAGGAGAAGACAGTGATGAACATTTATAGGACAATTTGATAGAAAATAAAGGAAACAATCAAGAGAGTGGCCAAGATGCGACTATCAGTGAGTGATGCCGGCTGTACAGATGTTAGCAGATGACAGAACATGACGGCTGTACAGATGTTAGCAGATGACAGAACATGACGGAATTATTAGCAGGGCACAGTTTGAGTAATATTCTTGGCACTCAGCCAACGCAGTCTGATGAGAACTGGATCAAGTGACCATGTGAGAGGGGTGAAGAGGAGTGGGGGGGGGTGGGGGGGGGGGGGGGGGGGGAGACTGAGGGGACATGGCCTCACATCCATATTATCACTTAGAGAAGTCACAATGCATTGTGTATCTATCTCTTAAAAAAATATATGTATATTGTGGTTGTTCTAGTATAATTTTGTGTTTACAGATATCCATTTGTCCAGAAAATATGATATTTTTGTGCAAATTACCTGACTAATGTTTGTAATGAACAAGTTGAAAATGTGACAAAAACCAAAACACTGATTTCAAAACAACAGCATGTCACTAAAAATACATAAAATGGGAAAATAGCATGAGTTTTGTATTCTTTATTCATTTACCTTTCAGAAAATATATACTTTTATGGGTCTTTCTCCAATACCAAAGAGCACAGAGTTTTTGGAAAATTTATACCCTGGCAAATGAAATAGATTTCACTGAAATTTTATTTTCCTGGCAGCAAAAGGGTTAATAAGAAGAAAATATCAAAAAAAAGAAGAAAAAAAGAATAATCATAAAGAACAATTCAGTTAACATCCTGCAAACACTAAAAGCAAACACTAAAAAGTAACCTAAAAATATAACATCAACTGGTAAATCAATATAAAATGCTATTAACTGATTCAAAAGTATATTACTTGTCAACAAACAGTAAAAAGTGGTAACTCTCTCCATCTTCCATCTCCTGGCCTCATTATTTGTTAATTTCAAGTTGTTTCATCTCCTGGCCTCATTATTTGTTAATTTCAAGTATATTACTTGTACTTTTGTAGCCTATGTCACATCACTGGAACGCTCTAATCGGACAATGTAACAGGGATCCAGCAATCCACTGAGTGAGTCAGTGTGTGTGTGTGTGTGTGTGTGTGTGTGTGTGTGTGTGTGTGTTTGTGAGTGAGTGTGAGTGTGTGTGTGTGAGTGATCTGATCTGGTCTGGTCTGATCTGGTAGTGTACGTAGTAGATGCCACTTCTGGCGATAAAGACGCGCCGGAACTAGTGAGTGTGAGTGAGTGAGTGAGTGAGTGTGAGTGAGTGAGTGAGTGTGTGTGTGTGTGTGTGTGTGTGTGTGTGTGTGTGTGTGTGTGTGTGTGTGTGTGTGTGTGTTTCTTTAATTCCTCATATGGGTATTGTGTCAAGGCACTAGAAAACGACTGATTCATTCTCAGCCTTCCTGTAAGTAAAATGTTCCCCCTACAGTAAAAAAAATATTACATCACAGCCGGTACAGCCATCTTCTTCTTCTATTAATGCTCAGCAGTCATAACTTTGACCATTACTAGCCATAGTTTCAGTTTCAGTAGCTCAAGGAGGCGTCACTACGTTCAGACAAATCCATATACGCTACACCACATCTGCCAAGCAGATGCCTGATCAGCAGCGTAACCCAACGCGCTTAGTCAGGCCTTGAAAAAAAAAAAAGTAAATAAATAATAGATAAATACATAAAAAAGAACTACTACTACTAATAATAATATGTATAATGCGCAAAAACTTGATGAAGTCAACTATAAGCGTACAAATTTAACAACAACAAAAAATAAATAACAAAATAAATAAATAAATAAAAAATAACAAAATAAATAAATAAATAAATAATAATAATAATACTTTTTAAAAAAACCACAATAATAATAAATTAAATAAATAAATAAGACAACAATGATGATAAATAAACAAATAAATGTAAAACATGCAGACACATATTCACACATACACACACATATGCAGAAATGCACCAAGCATGCAGTTTCACAGATATGAAAGCACTGTCAAATACACATAAACGTACATGAGCCCCAACACACACACACATTACCCTGCACCCCCTCTACCCCCCTCCTCCACACACTCACACACACACACACACACACACACAGAGGCACACTTACTTGTACAAGCACACACACATACGCCCGTATCCCCCACCCCCAACCCAACACACATATATACAAATATATACATGCACACCCACACGTTCCAATATTCCGCTGCTCCCAGTGTAGGTATGCATACACACACATACCTCATCCTCTACCCCCCCCCCACCCCCTCCCCCCCCCCCCCCCACACACACACCCCTCTCCTCTTTACTGTTTTCTTCTATGAGTAGCTTCACTTCCGCATCAGTTTTGCTCTCTGGCCATTCCTGACAATGTCTTCCTAGAGTGGGTAAAATGGCTGTGTTGAATATATGATTGAGGTTTTCGGGGGTTTCTCCCATTCTTTTGTTTCTTTCAGGTCTTATAGTCGGCATACTAGCTGGATTGTGTCTTCTGCTTCAGTGCTTGCCCTATCTATGATCTTCCTCATCCTAGATGGCTGCTTTTTGGTTCTTTGACTGCATCATGCAGTGGGTTTTGATGGTTTTCTAATGCTTTGAAGTAGGTCTTAACCTGTTCTAACTTGTTTCTGGCCTGCACTGAAGGAAGGTCAAGCAAGTATCGCATGGTTTCTGTGGGCATGTCTTTTGTTGTTCCAAGGATCAGCCTCATAGCTTCATTTTGAAATCTTTCTAATTTTAGGAGGTTGCTTTGAGATGATGTTGTTAGCCCAAGTCCGTAGTAGGTCACACTGAAGACGAGTGCTTGGTATAGCAGGAAGAGGTGGCGTTGTTCAATACCTTTGGTTGCCATTGCTTTTAAGACTGAAATGCCCTTTATGTATTTGCGAACAGTATTTTCTGAAGGTCTGCATCCTGTCGAACTGTATTCCTGGGGATACTAGCCATAAATGCATCCAAACATTCTGAGCCGATTTTTTCCTCCAGGAGACTCAGAGGACTGATCTGCTGCAATGATCTTTACATTTAATTTGAGAACTAGGCTATTTTTTTTCCTCTTTTTTAAATTTTTTTTTATTGGTTTGACTCTTGTAGGTTGTACAAACCGAAGCTAGCAGAGGCACAGCACTTACAAATGTCACCGGTATTGCAAGCATTCCCCTCAAGACGGAATGCCAGTGTTCACAACAAGGCGTGGACGTTCACACCGCCAGGCACACAGAAGAGTGGAGGGGAAGAAATGAACGTGCAAAATGAAAAACCCATGTATAAACCGGCATGTGTAAAGAAAAGTTAGAATTCTCTGGAAACTAAAACTGCATAACAAATAACACTACATTTTTCAACATCTTCCACACTCACAAAAAAACCCAAATAAGTAGCTGATAGCTTCATCTGATTTTTTCCTGTTTTGTTGTCTAAGCCTTATGCATGCTACACATGATTTCATAGAAGAATACAGGTCAAAACAAAAAGGTAAACAATACCGTGTCTTCGCACTCGGTTTGTCTGCCGCGGTCTCAGCCATGATCTTTGTTGTGACTATCGACACGGTTAACTTTTTTCGTTGAATTTATCACTTCTGTATGCACAATCATGCAACTGCAGACCACTCAATGCTAAATTCTTTCATATCTATTTTGTATATAAAAAAAGAGAAAAAAGAAGAGTGTGTACGTGTGTGTAACGTGAATGAATCTGTACGTATCTTTTCTACGCACATATGTGTCCAAATCACCTTGTAGTGCATACATTATAGACAATTAATACCAAACAGAAGAACACACACACACACACACACACACACACACACACACACACACACACACACACACACACACACACACACACACACACACCATCATCATCATCATCATTCAGTTGACGGCCACAATCGTCATGTCGATTACTCTGCCGCGACTATAGATGGTTGCGTGGAGATGGAGATGCTGTTGTATAGAAAAGATAAAGAACTTGACAGATGAGGAAAAAACAAACAAACAAACAAAAAAACAAAAAACAAAAACAAAAAAAACAACAACAAAAAACCCCTACTTTTCGCTCTTCACCCACTCAGGGGCTAGCTGATCCCAGTCCTCCAGAAGGGAGGGCTGGGCCCAAAAATAAGTTTAAAAAATCAGAATGTTCTAAAGAGCGGGAGGTATTTCGGAGGCGGATGCCTTATCCTAGACCTACTCTATCGAACTACTACTTTTGCGGCTTTCAGTTTTCTTGGGACACTCTTGACTTGAAGGTGTCGAGGGTGTCAGCTGCCATTGCTGTTTCGGACAGTGCATTCCAGTCTGCGATGGTTCTAGACAGAAAGGAGGATCCTCTGTATTGGGTCCTACACTGGATGCGGCTCAGCTGCTGTAGGTGTCCTCTTCTCAGTCTGGCAAGGGCAGGGACCAGCTTGCTTCTACTGATTCACAATTGCCTCATTGTTGAGGATTTTACGCAGCTTAACTAGCCTCGCGACCTTTCTGCGGTGCCTGTCAATGATGGCAGGCACGTTAGATGTGTTGTTGTACCTGTTGGTCACAAACCGGGCTGCTCTCCTCTGGACTGCCTTAATCTTGTCAATGTTATGTTGGCTATGTGGGTCCCATACTGAGGAGGCGTACTCAAGTATGGGCTGCACAAAAGTCTTGTAGGCAGTCTCCTTCAGATCGGTGGCGCTCACTTTCAATTTGCGTCGCAAGAAGCCCAGGGTCTTGTTGGCTTTGGCGCAGATGTTGTTGATATGTAGGTCCCAGCTGAGGTCTTGGCAGATGGTGACGCCAAGGTACGTGACAAAGTGTGACCATGGAGCCGAAATTGATTCTTGGTGATGGTTCTCTTGCGGGTAACAGGGAGGGTGGTACACTTTCCTGGGTGGAAGGCCATGTCCCAGCTCTGCACCCACTGTTCAAGACGGTGGAGATCTTCTTGGAGCTGGCGTTGGTCACACACACACACACACACACACACACACACACACACACACACACACACACACACACACACACACACACACACACACACAATTAATGTTGTTATTTATATTTACATTGTTGTAGGTTAATACTTGTTGATATGCATATACATATTCTCCCCCCCCCCGCCCCCCATGACATCTCATTCAATACACACCACAGTCTCTTTAGACTTTTTCTTATAATAATCTACCTTTCCTCTGATACATAACATGAACACTTTTTTACACTAATATTCACATGCACTCCCTTTCCTTTATCCACTACTTGACTCCTTTCCGTCTAAAAACACTTATAGTGAATAGACGTTAAACTGAAGATAAAACACACTTGTGGGTTTACATTCACTTTTTCCTTATCCACCACCACTACGACCCCCCACTATTTTTTGTTTGTTGTTGTTTGTAGTATTATATCACTTGAAGTGGAAAGACGTAAAATTGGGGACAACTGTCGCACGTTGGCCGTGCCAATACTCTTACTTGAGAAAGACAAAGTCTTAGAGGCGAGAGGAAACGTGAAGTGGTTTCAAAAAGAATACTACGATACAGTTTTACATAATGTGTTACAAAAATACATATGTACTTTGAATGTTTGCGTTGTATACTAAAATCTACAAAAAATACAGCTGCCATTTAACAAAAATAAAGACACATTTCAATCACGTGATATTTGCTGTCCGAGACATCCGCTAAGAACAATCAGAAGTTGCGGTGTCTGGCCTGGATAAGGACGAATGTTGTCATTTAGAACAGACATTGAGACTAGTTAGATTTTCAAGAATGTACAGTTCTATTGTATATGTTATGGGTCGTGTGTCATTTCAGAAGCCTTAACTTTGGCATGAACTGTCAGAACGACAAATTAAACCAACGGAAGTGTTGGGGAATTACCAACAGGAAGTGCTTCCTCTTTTCGATTGACGGATACATGTAGCAGTGGGTGGAGATTGTTGGCTACCTTTTTTTTCAGAGCGGAGTTTGGTGCCGATGACAAAATGAAGAAGCTCTTCAGTTCGAACCAAAGTTCTCACATAGGAAAGACTTTCCAAGTGGGTCGTTACAGCGTCACTGTTGAAGATGTTATCGCAGAAGGTGCGTATGAAGTTGAGGTCTCTGTGTTCTTATCATCAGTATTGGAGGGGGCGTGTGGATAGACTCTCTGCTTATCTTGCTTCGAATCGACACACCCACCACTCAGATTCTCTTGATGATTGAACTTTTTCTACTTCTGTTTGATAACTACAATAAACACTAGACGATGCAAATGTGACATCATAAAGTGATAAAGTCTAAAAGTGTGATAACTGCGCTTGAAAACCACACCTTTGTATCCAGCAAATCTGAGTTTGTGTGTGATGTTCCATATGAGTGACTGAGAGCAAATATCCAAATTTAGCAATAATATTTGAGTAACAATGATACTGAAATGACCCAAGCAATTTTTATCCCATGAACATCTCATGAAAGAGTCACGTGCAAGGAACTAGAGAAACCAAGACACTGGTTAGATATAACAAATTTTGACACAAATAATATGGCTTATGATAGCTGAACATCACACAGTATATTATCATCAAAACATTTAGGATCTGACACATCTGATGATACAAGTGTATGACAGACATTTTTTGATGTCGGGGGAAAGAATCATTTCAAGGTAGCTTTGTGATCCAGTTCCTGAAGTTGATAATTCCAGTAGTCAGACTCAAGTGCTGATTACTTATGTTCAGTTTTAGGTCTTTGCCTAAGGCCTTGTCAGCAATGCATTGCCCACTGTTAAAAAATAATGGAAATTATTTGAATATTCTTACTGGGAAGCATGGTAATACTGTGCAAACAGGTTGAATGCAGGTTCAAGTGTGCTATTTATTACTACAGCTGGTACCTCTGGTTCTGCAACATGCATACTTTAAAAAAAAAAAAATTATACAAGCTTATGGAATTAATGAGCTAAGTCATGTGTTGGTGTCATGTGCTAAATATTTCATATTATTGCATAGATATTTATGACTTAATCATAATTGATAGATGTCTAACTGGTTTAATTGGAAAGCCAGAAACAGTTGTAATCTACACTGTATACATGAATAAAAAAAACAAACAACAAACAAACCAAAAAACATAACTAAGACATCTAACTGGTTTCAAGAGAAAGAAAGAAACATTTGTATTGTCAATGATTTACTGGTCATGGCACATGATAATTGGCTCGACATTTCACTTGCTCTAACTTTATTTTTTTGTTGGCAATCTCTCATTGGGTAGAATTTGTGTAAACTGTATCATTGACAACCAGGCAATCCTTGATGACTTGTAACAAGTTAAAATAATACAGTGGACTGACAAAATCTAGAACAAGAACTTAGCAACATGCACTGACTGTACTCTACTGGAGTTTGGCAATATTGTACACAAAACAGTGTTCTAATACTGAAACAGGGACAGTGCTGACCTAAGTAAAAACCACTCTCATAGATCAACAGATTAATTATTTACAATTTCATTTATCTTAGTGAAATTCTGCCATCAACGAAGTTCTTGTAATATTTTCTGTTGAACCTTTGTGAAATCAACAACAACAAAACACTATTCTTTTGTTGACAGTTAACTCAGTTAAATATCAAATCAGCTTTGTGTTTAAAGGGTACATGATGTGCAATAGCATCATGTTCTAAACATGTGGCAAAACCATGCATTATAGCAACTATGATGGCTTAAACTAGCAGCCAGGCACTACACAGGACACCGCCATATTGGGCTTAGTTAACTCTGTAGAATTAAAGAGGGAACAGAAAGAGGTAAATTGTGATGTCACATGTACTGTGTACAAAGTCAACTTCCACTGGTGTTCCAGGATTGTTCAGTTTAGAACAACTGTGAGAAACAACGGATGTTCTGTGATTCATACTGCAAGCCCATCACATACCTCATTTTTAAAAGCTGTAACAGGCCAATCAATCATTCATTGTCTCTGGAACATATGCTTTCTTCTGGCATGATGGAGTTGGCAAACATGCAGTTCCCACATCGGCACTCACAACTTTGATTTGTTTGTGTTGTTGATGTTTGAACAATTTGTTTTCCCAATTTTTTTTTCCCCCACAAACATGGGTTCAAAATTAAATAAGGAACTAAACCAAAATCTACCCCCAACACAAGAGTTTGCACATTTTTTTTTTCTTTTCTTTTGGGAAGTTCCTGCACAGTATTTTGTAATAAATTTGTTTCAATCTGCTTCACAACTCAGCCTAAGCGGAAAATATGTCTCTGTACTGGATACATCACAAGCTTTTCAAAATAGCAAGCTCCATGACTGCTTAAAATATCACATTTCAATAGTGTTTTTTTCTCAACCTACACATAAATTGATTTGCTTTCAAAATTATTGTACGAGCCTTGCTTACCTAAAATCTATATTTATGTAAGCCTAAAACTGTAAAAGCCAAACCACTTTGAGTCACCCATTAAAGTTTATTAACTAATTAAGGCATAACATTAACAAATTCAAAGGTTTATAAACAAGGGCAGAAGGGGGGATAAAAAAGGAAAGGAAAGAGATCCAGAGATGATGAAGAGAAGCCATTGAGCTGATGCTTGATAGTATAATAATTATTATTACTACAATAGTAAGTATGTACTACTACTACTATTACTACTACTACTACTACTACTTCTATTACTAATGGATACTTCCTCTCAAATATTGTAACACTAACAGTCTAATTGGGAGTTCAAAGCATGTTACAATAAACATTTAACAGATAATTGAGATAGTGACATTCTCACGCATGCGCAAGTGAAATTACAAAAAGAAGAAAAAATAATGATTAAACACACAAAAGCATAAGACATATGTTATATTCAAAGACCATGCATATCATATTATTTAATCACACACACACAAACACACTCTCTAGTGTCTGTCTCAGATTCTGTCTCCCTCTCTCTCTCTCACACAGACACACACACAGACACACACACACACACACCAGCATCCCAACAACATGGTGTGTGTGTGTGTATATATATATATATATATATATATATATATATGTAATACATGCTGATTGAGAAAAATCATATTACAACCTGTTCAGTTTTTGCCAAAACTTTTAATGTTTATGAAAATTCAAATTTAAATGTCACAGCTAGAGTCATACAGTGATTGGGTTACTGGTAGCCCGATGAGTATCTGCCCTGATGCTAAATGCCGAAAAGGGCTTAAGCCTTTAGCTACAGCACCTGGCAGACTATTCCAGCTCAGTATAAGTTATTGCTCTTGTTACAAAAGAAATTGCTTCTGATGTCAAACTGGCTGTGGAGTGTGATACAAGGTCAGCTTCAGATTGTAGCCTCTTTGTATCTCATGCCTGGAATCGCTTAGATCTGGGTCCCTCAGTCTTACATATGCCATGAGGTACATGAGCTCTTTGAAGAGTATCCTAAAATGTAGTCTATCATGTCTCCCATTCTATGGTGGTGCTCAAGGTTTGGTAGTTTGAAGACAGTTAGACATTCAGAATTGGGTTTGTTTTACAGGAATCCTATCACAGTATCAGCATTATGTTCAAACCTGTCAGTTAACAGCATCTGCTCCATTTCTTTGATACTAATAATAGCTATATATTTTTTTATTTTGAAATTTAGTCCATTGCTTAGTTGCATGGATTCATGACAGTGTACAGTGTAAGATGTCCCTTTTGACATTTTGTGGATGGTGTTAGAGAGTTGATCACCATCGTGAGTTATTGACTTTTATCCTGTCTTTTTTACTTTCAGGCCTTGAAATCTAGTTTTCTTTTAGATGTAGCCCATTTAAAATTTCTTTCACAATCATAGTGCTTTTACATTTTCACTCCATGGCTTGAGCAAGCAAAAAAGGCCAGTACGATGGAGTTGATAAGTAAGAAGCACTGGAACAACTCTTTAGCCCAGTTTAGGGGACTGGGTTCCTTGCTTTTGTTCAGTAGTCAGTAGCGAGTGAATGATTTGTTTTTGTATGAAAAAGACATCAACAATACCAAAAACTGCTTTAGTTTTACTTTTAGTGATTCAAATTTATTTGCAGGGGGCTTTTCTGTTGTTTTCCTGGTCAAGTCATCATCAGGAGGACGCTTTGCCCTGAAGCGCATGTACGTTAACAATGAAAAGGACTTGGCAGTCTGCCAGAAAGAAATAAAAATTGCGGTGAGTGTTTGCTTTTGATTTTTTTCTTCAAGTATTGAGAATGTGTTAACTGCTTTATTATTGTTTTGAGTGTGTGTGAATTACTTTACCAGTTTATGTGCTACCACAGTAATTAAAAATATAACATTATATAGCTGCTCTGCAGTACTGGATCTTTCATGCAAAATGATTTTATGCCCTTTTATTTTATCCCCTATTAAGTATCATATCAAATGTTTAGAAGGTTTAACTTTAAAATATGTTTATGATCCAATGTGTTTGTGTTTGTATTAAGATTCAAATGTTATGAAGGTTTAACTTTAAAATATGTTTATGATCCAGTGTGTGTGTGGTGTGTGTGCGTGCGTGCGTGCGTGCATGCATGCGTGCGTGTGTGTGTTTTCAATGGATCCATTATTTTCCATGTTCTGCAACTGAATATGGACTTTGCACACAACAAAAATTGCCAGTTTTGTGACCTGGAACCCAACTCAATAACTGTTCAGGAAAGTCACTTCGAGCAAAGAATCAGTATGATGACCAGGTTTTAAGTTGGATTGCAGTCATGACCATCTGGTGCTGAATAGGGAAGGAAATCCTATTAGTGTTGTACTGTCCATGACATTCAAGACCAGAACGGGAAACTCTGTTCTTAGTGTAAGCCCATTATGTGGCATTAGCTTGCTGCTGGAGGGCTTGTAAATTATGTATCATGTAAGCAGTTTTCAGCAGAATAATGCTAATTTACACAGAAGCTGAAGGCTGTCTGATGGATCAGTCAATACTCTTTTGTAAGAATAATGCCTGAGGCTGAAGCAGAAAGGTAATGATCAACAAAAAGTTTTAAAACAGACATTGTCTGTTTACAAAAGACTTCACTCAAACTGAATCTTCTCACAAACAGAAAAGTCTGATAAAATTATTAAATGAAAAGACTAAAAGAGGGATAAGAAAAACAATACCACCATAACAACAGCACAAAAAAAAGCAAACACACACAAACTCTGAAGGCTGCTTGGAATTTGTTTTAAGGACTGTCTTATCTTTCTTTTCTTAAAGTTAAAGTTAGTTTTTCATCCAAATCAGGTCATTCCTATGTCACTTTCACTCAGCAGTTTGTCCTGTCTGAAGAGACTCCAGTCTGAGATGGGGATGATATACTGTGGGAATTAGTACAGCAGATTCTGCTGGAGATAAGTTTCTTTTCTTTTTGTGTGCTTGGCAGAATCAGGAAACATGATCCTATTCATTCAGTTATTTCCTGTCTCCTCTGTCTTCTCTAGCTCTGTGTGAGACTATGCAGTTGTCAGTTTTCAGACTTTGACTACACATTTGTCGGGATATCTCTCATTCTGTCTCTCTCTCAACATACTTTTTTTTTTTGGAGTGGGGGGGGGGGGGGGGGGGGGGGGTTGCAGCTCACAAAACATATTTACAGTCAATTGAGTTCATTACCATCAGTCCTTTGTCACTCATTTTTACTTTAATTGTGCAAAATCTGCCCAGGAAATCATCCAAATTATTTGCTGAACATTTTTAGGGTGACATTTCTGGATTATCATGTCCCCAGAGTTTATAAACTTGTGTGCAAAGTGCAGGGAAGCAGCATGCAGCAATGATCAAAAGTTGTGTGATTTTGTCTGTGCATAAGTTAATGCATTTATTGTTGTTTAACTTTGAAATCTTTCAAGTAACAGAGATTTCTGCTGTTTTACAGTTATGTATAAAATATGTGAAAAGGGGGTTTATTTTGTAAACTTTGAAACTGTGGTAAACCGAAAAGCGATATTGCATGAATGTTTACGTAAGACTTGTTAAGTTGATCAAGAATGAGGGTGTTCATTCTTTCTGGGAACATTGTTATGAAAAAGGAATGAATGATGATGGAACATTTACTTAAATATGGCCTTTTGAACCTTAAGAACCCCATACTCCATTAAAAAGAAAAAAAAAAAAAAAGAAGAAGAAAAAAAGTCAAAACTATTATTAGTATAAAAACCAACCAACCAAACAGAATAAAAGACAAACTTTATAGAGGTTTTCATTTGTTCATTTTTTTAATACACAAATTTAGAAATTATCCAGCCCTCCATTCTTAAAACCTTGCTGAGGTTTTTTGTTTTTTTCTAGAAGTTTGCGCTTGTCTATCACTTTTATCCCCTATGCATTGACAACATTAAATGAAACATCATATGTATGCGTTGATCATCCAGTGGCACATATGTGAGAGGTAATCCTAACATTGACCTTTTCTTTGTTTAGTTGCTGGGCATCTTGCCAGAACATTGTCTTGCATGTCAGTAACTGACTTAGTCACATCAGGCCAGGGTTGTCACAGACTCCACAACACTTTTAACGCAAGCTGTGCATCTTTCCCAATGCATAAAGGAAACAGACAGCATTTGCATAAATGTGCTGTGTTATAATTGAGTTGGTTTGATTATTGTTTTAAACTTATTCTTTTGAAGAACCCGAGCCAGTATTTGGACTTGGGTAATGTGCTTGAATCTAAAATCTCTGTTTACCCCTGTGTCTTTTGTCTTTTTCTTACTGGTGCTTTTGGAACTTTCGTCCTTCTCTTCCCCAGATAGGTCACAGGGTAAAAATACTGTTATCAATGGAAATAACAATGAAGGAAAAATACGTAACATGCACACTATCTGTGTTTAGATCAGAGGGTTCACACTTAGGTGAAGGAAAAAAATCTTTCATTTTCATTCTGTGACATAGCCATATTATTAACACATATTAACACATGCATTCATTCACTGATCCATCCCCCTTCCAGAATTGCATTATTCTGAATATTGATTTTGGTACACTGTAAATAGATGCTTGACATGAAAAAAAAGAAGAAAAGAAATGAAGAAGAAAAATCACAAGTACAATGTTGCAGAGATCAGGTGAAGAAAATCGGGGTCATTTAGGAAAAAAATTTTGGACTGTAGGCCAGTAACTAAAAATGAAGAAAAATTACATGAATAATAGAAACAAAAACAAAAACAGCAGTGATCATAAAATTAGAGTTAAAGATTCCTCATCAGCTTAAGTTATAATAGGCATTAATTGTGTTCATGATTACTACCAAAGTTCTGCTGACTGGGATGATTTGACTGAATGGGGTGATTTGAAATTTCAGAAGGACCTGAGCGGCCATAAAAACATCATCCGTTATATTGATTCCAGCATCTCAGTCACTCCAAACAAAGTCTATGAAGTGCTGCTTTTAATGCAGTACTGCAGAGGTAAGTTTGATGATGAGAAGCAGCTGTGAAATTGTGCAGGTTACAGCTGAATATCATTTTTGATACACATAATTTTTTTATGTTAATAGTAACTTTTTTAAAGAAGTACCAGTACTTTGGAGAAAGAGAAGAAGAACAAAAGGAAAATAGCTGAAGTATTTGATTTAAAGCAAGATCATCATCATCAGAAGGTCAGATCAAAATATGTATTGACATTCATGATTGTCTTTACACACAAACATGGCCAGACACACATTTTCAAACACACAGCCACATTCAAATTCAAGGAAGCTGAGTTTCAGTATTTTGTGCCCACAAGTAAGTTGTTGTCCATGCACACTTGTTAACTGGTTAAAAATTGTCTGTGCTGGTCTTCACTTTTGTATATATGCTTATTCATGATTTTGTGATGTGTTGATTGATTCAAAATTTCAATATGTATTTATGATTTGCAGATCTATATTTAACTCTCAGACACACACACAAGCACGCATGCACGCATGCATGCATGCACAGGAACACACACACCACTGTCAGAGCTTTTGTAGAGCTATGAGAATTGCAGGATAGAAGAGCTGGATGTGTGTGATGCTGGCTTTGAGGGAATGTAATGATAATACGAAAACATGGTTTTTGCAGTGAGTTGTATGAACCATAGACATAAGCACTTATTTTTCTTAGAATTACTAGTTTTTTCTACTTTCACACACACACACACACACACACACACACACACACACACACACACACACACATATATGTATATGTGTGTGTGTGTGTGTTTTACCTTTTACTCTCATATATGTGTGTCTACATCAATACATGTCTGTGTACATGTAATATGCATGTATACCATGTCTGACAGGTTGCTTATACATCATAAACCTTGTCACTAGTTCAGTTAACATTAGCATATGAACACCTCACACATAAAGTAATGATTATACACTATACAAACACCCATTTAAAATCATCTGTTGCTTGTGCAAACATCCCTTCACATGCACACAGAATAAAAGCAAATTCCGCATTTCTGCATATTGTGAGTGTGCATGTTAAGATGTGTCATCAGTCATAGGGTTTACACTTCTGACCTAGTTACATCTCATTTTCAACAGCTTTTATTGTGTTGCAGGTTCTGTAATCCAGCTAATGAATGATCGGTTGTCAACGGGGTTCAGTGAGAGAGAAGTTTTGAGGATATTCTGTGATGTCTGCGAAGCAGTATCCCGTTTACATCATTGTCAAACCCCTATCATTCATCGGGATCTCAAGGTGATTCTTATTTAATGTTTTTGTGTATGGATAGTGTATATGTATGCACATGTGTGCATTTGACTTTGTGTGTGTGTGTGTGTGATTTTCTTGGACATTTTTATGGAATTGCATATTGTTGTCAAGCTTTTTCAGTCTCATTAAACTTTTCAAAGCAATAGAAGAAATTATTACTGTTTATTAAAAACTTGAACTGTACACAACTGAGACCAATGTAAAAACATTGTGTTGACTTTATGATTATAAATAAAGTACTCTGGATTGTAAATCGGAATTGGAGGAAAAAGTGAGGGGGGAAAGTCATGTTAAGTCCAGAAATTTTTCATATTTGATCTGCCAATAGAATGTTTCCAGCATTGATTGTTGCTTGAAAAATGTCATTGTGATGTTCAATCCAGACTATATATATGTAAAAGCAGCACTGGGCTTCACCTCTTGTTTTGTTGAAAACAGATATGTGTACTACATTCTTTCTTATATTAAGCAGAGTTGAGAGGCATTTGATTTTTTTTCTGTTATATGTAGTTGACTGATTTCATTTCTGCAAGCATATCAAGATTTTCCTTGTTTTCAGGTGGAAAACATTTTGCTTGGAGAGGGAGGTAACTACGTACTGTGTGACTTTGGCAGTTGTACAGGACGTGTTATGAAACCAGATCAGCAAAAAATACAGCAGTTAGAAGATGAAATTCAAAAGTAAGTCATGGTGTTCCATGTTTGCATGTTCCAAAAAAAGTTAAATTCTGTGACAATACCCCATGTTAGTGTTGTGTATGTATGTATGTGTATAAGATGTTCAAGGCGAGATATTGAATTTTACATTCTCAGCACTTCTGGACTTGATATGTTTGTGTCGAAAAAAAAAAAAAAAAACTCCTCAAGGGATACTCAGTATCTCTTATTATTTTTTTTATTTTTTTAATTTTATTTCATTTTATTATTATTATTATTTTTTTACAATTCCTCATAGTTAAAGATGATATTGTTTAGTAGATGCTTTTCCCCAATAACATTCTGTGGGTTTACACTGCTGATGGGGTTCCACACTGGTGGTCATTCCCAAGGCTGGTCATTCCTGTGAAACTGTTTTAAACACGTGAAAATGTTTATTGGGACTGTATTCACAATTTGCCTGCAAAATTATTGTGTCAGATTTGTAGGGCATTGGTAAGGAGACATTTGTTGGGTCAAAATGAACATAGATATGGCCTGAAAGTAATGTTTGAGGATCAGTGTACATGAGTTTTCAGTACAAAAGGATAGTTTGTAAAATTGGTGAGATTGCTCTTTCAGTTCATTTCAGTTTGTGTGATTGATTGTTGTATGCTATTATTCATTTGGATAATGTGCATGTATGTGTGTTTCTCATGTGCAGGTATACCACCCTGTCATATAGAGCTCCAGAAATGGTTGACTTATATGGTGGCACCCCCATCACCACTAAAGCTGATATATGGGTGAGTGGACAGATATGTGCAGTTTGCACATATCTTGGCCCATGTATTTCACAGGATTCACTGGTCCTCATTGGGCATTGTGGGTGTTGCTTTTCAAAGGATTGAAAAAAAAGATCTGTTGTTAACTGGAGGGTGGAGGTAAGGGAGCACCAGAACAACATGTGGGTATGGAGTGAAAGAAAAATAGACATGAAAATAGATATTTCAGTATTTTGTATTGCAACATGTTTGTATCATTGTCAGTGGAATAGTATTTAGTGTGGCAGGTCAGTGTTGGAAAGAAGGTTGCAGTTTACAGGTGGTGAATCAGACTCCAGCTGAATGACACTCCTAATTAGGCCAGATCTAAACTGTTACCAGTGGCATAAGTATCAGAATGTGGGTGTCAGGTAAGGTTGAGAATTGGACTCTTGTGTCAAAGTTTTGTTGGTTCTGATTACCAAATTTAAAAGAAACTTTGATTATGAAATCAGATGAAAAAAATCTTTGGAAAATGTGGATGTAAAATTGTTCATCATGCAACAGTAAGTTGAGCAACAGACTTTGAGAATGGTAGATTTTTTTTTAAATGTATATCCTTTTCTTCTTTTTATATTTTCTTTGTTTCTATCCATTCTGGACATGAACTGTGAGAGCTCCACCTTTTATAAGAACTGAATAGATGTTCAGTTGTTGGATGTTAAAACATTGATCATTCCATGTCATGTGTTGCAGGCTCTGGGGTGTTTACTTTACAAACTCGCCTTCTTCACACTTCCCTTTGGGGAGAGTACCTTGGCTATTCAGAGCGGGAATTATTCCATACCTGACAGCTGCCGTTACTCCAGAGGCCTTCAGTCATTGATAGGTAGTGATTTTTTTTTGTTTTAAGTGTTATTTTTTTCTGTTTAAGTTAAAGGTATTTTACACACACACACACACACACACACACACACACACACAGAATTTTATGTGCCATTCTTACTGTCTTCAGGCTACATGCTGGAGAAGGATCCTGGGAAACGACCAGATATATTTCAAGTATGCTATGTGGCCTTCCAGTTGTCAGGAAAAGAAAATCCTGTGCCAAATATGAATGTGAGTACATGGATGTTCCCAAGGTAGTTTATAAATTGGGGGGTGGTATGATGGTTGATGGATGTATTTGTCAAAGTTAATGGTCATTAAAAGATTCAGGGTTTAAAATTAATGAATATGGGGTCATTTGTCTTCTGAAGTTTGGACCTGGCCTGTACTGTGGAAAATATGAAAAGAAGTAGTGTTATAGTCATTTGAGCTTTAGGAGTTACAAAGACATTGGAAAATGAAGAAAACTAACAGGGAATGTAAAGTGTGTGAGTTTCAAAGAAGAATGGCTCTTTGAATTCTCATGGCTGCATATTGACACAAGACTGGAGTTTCAACTAAACTGCTTGTAAGTCTATAGAACAGCAAGAATCCACTATCATGGAATATCATTAAATATCATACATCAGATGTCAGATCTGGTTTTATAAACAGTTTCCAGTAAAGAGATTCTTTACTTTTGTTGATTGGTTACATGCTTTCCGTTGTTCATATGTTTTTGTTGATAAGCTACAGTTGATTTTTTTTCTCTCATGTACTTCTATGCCATTTACTGGTGGGATCAGAAGTAGAGAACTCTGCAGTTGTTAATTATGTACTGATTATATGCACTAATGAACTGTCTTGTTTTACAAGATATGCAAGTTTGATTGTTGGCATTGTATTATTTTACAGTCTGTGCCAGTACCGGACATGAGTACCCTTCCAGTTCCGCTGACTGAAACAGAAGCCAAGCAGATCAAGACCAGCTCACAAAAGTAAGTTGCGATTCCAGCTTTGCTTCAGTATTTAAGGCAACAAATCTGTCAAATAAACTGAAGTGAAAGAAGAATCGTTTTACTATGCAGGCATTTACTTCAGTCTGATTCTAAGATTGAACTCATCAAATGTCACGCAAATCATGGACTTTTAAAAATATTTTCCTTTTCTTAAAAAAAATTCCCATAATAAGCTTAGAGCTTAGTCTCCGACCGAGGATAGGCGCTATAGAAGTATCCATATCAATTAATCGAAAAAAGTGTCAATAACAAGAAAGTCAGAGGTGGTGGAGGTCTGGAGTCGACCGGAGGGAGCGAAGGAAGTGGAGGAGGCAGCCCAGAGTGTCCATGAATCGATTGCGATTGCACCTTAATTTTAGCCCGATCTCCCAGTCGAACCATATAATTATGTGACCTGGTTGAAGACAAAATTTGACAAAAAACAAGAACGCCAGAAAAGCAACAGACAGACAGAAAATATGGAAAAAAACTTAGCCGTATGAAGAGCACAGGAACAGGAGTCATAATGGCTGCCGGAAAAAGAGGGCGCTAGCCAGCGGGACAAAGGGGAGGTTACCTACTTCCGGGAGGTTATCGGCCGTAGTTACTTTCGTTTTCTCCGCATAGGCGGATAGTAGTTTGCACAGGACAGGAATGTCAGACCCCTGCCGGAGTCTGCACTAGTTGGGTCACGTTAGGTATGTGTAATTAAATGTAATTTTAGATAGAAAATTTCCTGTTTTGCTGCTGTCCCATAGGGATTGGGATATGTTGAAAAAAAAAAAAGAAGTAAAATCTTTCTCTTTTTCAGTGCCTGTGTGTGGGTGTGGGTGAGTGGGAAGGTAGTGAGACACAAAGAGAAAGAGAATTTGTGTACTTGCTGGTGTTGAAACACTTTGTGTCATGCATCATAATGGTGAGAAGGTAAAACCTGCGGATCAGTTTTATTATATAGTTAACAAATTAGGAGATAGTTGAGTGTTTGCCGTCAAAAGAGGGCGCTAGCCAGGGGGACAAAGGGGACGTTACCTACTTCCGGGAGGTTATCGGCTGTAGTACTTTCATTTTCTCCGCATAGGCGGATAGTAGTTTGCACAGGACAGGAATGTCAGACCCCTGCCGGAGTCTGCACTGGTTGGGTCACGGTAAGTATGTTATTTAAACGTAATTTTAGATAGAAAATTTCCTTTTGGTGCCATTGTTTCAGTATAACTTGAATGGTGATTTATGTAGCATGTTATGTGCTCTGCAGGGCTGTGAGTGCACCTGTGATAGAAACAACCTCTGTTGCCCCAAGACAGCGACCACGAGGACAGAATGTGAACCAGGCTGCAACGTTGGGTTTGCCTATCTCCACAACCATCGCCCCCAGAAAACGTCCCTCTGCCAGCAATCCCAACACCCCTAATGGTTGGTTTTCATTTCTTCTTCTTTTTTTTGTTATTTATTTATTTATTTATTTACTTATTTTTCTGTTTTCTTTCCTCAGTCCCATGTGTTCTTTTTTTTCTTTTACCACTGAAATGTTTGTAAAGGAATAAAAATCCTGGTAAATCCAGATTGCCTTCCTGTATGTTTTCAGTTTTAGCGGGGTGATACAGGAGAGTGGACAGTTAGTGAGAATTGCCCTTTAGTCTGCAAAAGTTTGCTCTTGCATTTCTATGTTATGGTTGCAGTCTGTGTGATGATGCCCATTCTCAGTGTCTCCCTCTTCCATGCCCTTCAGTCAGTTGCTGTTTCTTGTGCCAGAGGGGGCTCAGCAGACTCAGCCCACCCCTTCTCCACAATACGGCGGCCAGTACCTGGGACCATCCCCTCAGTACCCGGCAGGCATGCAGCAGCCTTCCCCACAGTTCCCCAACCAGCCTCCTCTTCCAGCAGGCTTCGCCTACAGCAACGCTCAGCCCCCTGCAGGCTTCCCCTCCTACACCAACGCTCAGCAGATAGCCCAGCAACCCTACCCCTCAGCACAAGCAATGCAACAGCAGATGCTGCAACAGCAACAGTTACTACAACAACAGCAGCAGCTGCAGCAGCAGCAACAACTACAACTACAACAACAACAACAACAACAGCAACAACAGCAAGTCCACCAGCAGTCTGTGATAGGTGGGACAGGGGGAGAGGGGGCTGTGGACAGACTGCCCCACAGTGGTAGCTGTGGTAATGTGCAGACAGGACAGTTGATTCAGATAGACGATGCAGTGGAGGGTCGTACAGTCAGTGCAGAAAATGTCAACAGTAGAGAGGTTACTCCACCAACCAGTACAGCAGAAGATGTTTTCAGACGTCCAGCTTTGCCAAGAGCACTTGCTTCAAACAGTCAAAAGGTAAGCTTAATATATGTTTGTTTGCATGTTTCTGTATGTCTGCGTGTCTCTGTGTGTGTTTATTGTCACACAAAGCTCTCATTACAGAACACTCACTCTCCATCCAGCCTGCTTCTTTGCATAAGTCTGCCTTTAAAGGTGTACAATTTTTAAATGAACTGAAGATTGAAGCTTTAGCTCTGTCCTCTATTTTTGTCAAATAAAACAGTGATGCCTGGATTTATCATTACTTCTGTTATCCTGCATCATCCTGTGAGCCCTTCTGGTTTGAGGTGTCCAGGTATGACACCATGCAAAAATCTGTTTACTTTTTATTTAGAGAGAGACTCAGAGTCAAGCATCCAGGAAGAAGAGAAGAGAATGCAATTTCTCTCTTGTCTGTTTAAAGTTCCTTTTTATTATTGTATTGTTTAAAACAGCAACAGAATTTAATGATGTGTGTTCCATGGAGCAGAAATAAAGTGGAAAAAAAAAAATCAGCATCTAATGAAGTGTGTTCCAGGGAGTACAAATATAGGTGGGGGGAAAAAAAAATCAAAATTCAACATTTGATGATGTGTGTTTTAGGGAGTACAGATAAAGTGGGAAAACAAATTCAAAACATTTAATGTTAGGTGTTTCAGGGAGTACAAGTAAAGTGGAAAAAAACAATCAACATTTTGATGGTGTGTGTTCCAGGGAGTACAAATAAAGACGTTCACTCCTCCGTCATCACCCAAGGTGACGAGGCATCGGCGCAATGTCAGTGACACTTCTTTCCTCATGATGGGGGGCAAGGGCAGTGCCTTCAAGTAAGTGCTTCATTGGGCAGACCCCACTAAAAGTTAAGGACTACTTCATAAAAAAGCTGGTATGTTTTGATAAAATGTTTTTAAAAAAAGGGATTGTTCAAATTATGCAGGCTGCCTATGATCAACTGCTGGCCTCTAATTGAATAGACAAATAGCTGTTTTAGGAACATGTGCCTATGAACAACTTGAAAAGTGTGATTGAAAAATCAGTGTTTCTGCTAAAAGTTTACAGATATTTAATTACATTTATTTAGTGTATAAATGATAGCTGTGGTTTTCCATCGTAGAAAGTGATGTGCTTGTGCATGAAAGCACCTCTGGTTTTTGAGTGGTGCTCATTACATTGGCTGCATACACCATTGTTTTCAGGAAGTTCAGCATCATTTGATCATACCCCCAAGAAGAAAAGAGTGCAAGTTCCCAAGTGTTCCTTAACTTTTTGTGAACGCTGTATTTGTAGCAAGAGACACTAGTTCAGATATGTGATGGATGTTGACAAAGCGAAAGAAGCAGTTCATTCCAATTACAAAGTCCAGAGACAGAGAAAGAATGGTGGCCAACAGTGGAGTGTTTGAATCTGGGTATGCGAAAATAGAGTTGATCCAAAGCTGATTGTAGAGAGCAAGATGGAGTGTGGAAGTGAAGACAACCACAGAGATAGGAAGGGGCAGATTTGTGGACACATTTATAACATAGAGTGCTGATCTTGTATCAAAAAGAGTCACTACAATCCCCCATCAGCATAGTGTGATATTTGGTTCAGTGTGTAGTATGTTGCAGTTCTCTCATTCATCTGGTCATGTGTGTTTTGTTTTGCAGTTCTGTCACTCATCAGTGTAGTGTGAGATTTGGTCATGTGTGTCTTGTGTTGCAGTTCTGTCACTGAACAGTGTAGTGTGATATTTGGTCATGTGTGTCTTGTGTTGCAGTTCTGTCACTGAACAGTGTAGTGTGATATTTGGTCATGAGTGTAGTGTTGGAAGTTCTGTCACTGAACAGTGTTGTGTGATATTTGGTCATGTGTGTCTTGTGTTGCAGTTCTGTCACTGAACAGTGTAGTGTGATATTTGGTCATGTGTGTCTTGTGTTGCAGTTCTGTCACTGAACAGTGTAGTGTGATATTTGGTCATGAGTGTAGTGTTGGAAGTTCTGTCACTGAACAGTGTTGTGTGATATTTGGTCATGTGTGTCTTGTGTTGCAGTTCTGTCACTGAACAGTGTAGTGTGATATTTGGTCATGAGTGTAGTGTTTGAAGTTCTGTCACTGAACAGTGTAGTGTGATATTTGGTCATGTGTGTCTTGTGTTGCAGTTCTGTCACTGAACAGTGTAGTGTGATATTTGGTCATGAGTGTCTCAACAGTATAATGTGATAATTGGTCCAGTGTGTAGTGTGTTGAACGTTCTGTCACTTATCAACTGGTATAGTGTGGTATTTGGTCCTGTGTGTAGTGTGTTACAGTTCTGTCACTCATCAGCATAGTGTGATATTTGGTTAAGTGTGTAGTGTGTTACATTTCTGTCACTCATCAGCATAGTGTGACATTTGGTTAAGTGTGTAGTGTGTTACAGTTCTGTCACTCATCAGCATAGTGTGATATTTGGTTAAGTGTGTAGTGTGTTACAGTTCTGTCACTCATCAGCATAGTGTGACATTTGGTTAAGTGTGTAGTGTGTTACAGTTCTGTCACTCATCAGCATAGTGTGATATTTGGTTTAGTGTGTAGTGTGTTACAGTTCTGTCACTCATCAGCATAGTGTGATATTTGGTTAAGTGTGGAGTGTGTTACAGTTCTGTCACTCATCAGCATAGTGTGGTATTTGGTTAAGTGTGTAAGTGTGTGTTACAGTTCTGTCACTCATCACCACAGTGTGATATTTGGTTAAGTGTGTTACAGTTCTGTCACTCATCAGCATAGTGTGGGATTTGGTTAAGTGTGTAGTGTGTTACAGTTCTGTCACTCATCACCATAGTGTGATATTTGGTTAAGTGTGTAGTGTGTTACAGTTCTGTCACTCATCAGCACAGTGTGATATTTGGTTAAGTGTGTTACAGTTCTGTCACTCATCAGCAGTGTGATATTTGGTTAAGTGTGTTACAGTTCTGTCACTCATCAGCATAGTGTGATATTTGGTCCTGTGTGTAGTGTGTTGCAGTTCTGTCACTCATCAGCATAGTGTGATATTTGGTTCAGTGTGTAATGTGTTGAAAATTCTGTCACTCATCAGTGTATTGTGCTTCTTGGTCCTGTGTGTAGTGAGTTGAAAGTTATGTCACCCGTCAGTTTAGTGTGATATTTGGTACTGTGTGTTTAATGTATTGACAGTTGTGCCACTTGTCAGTGCTTTGATAATGATCATACCTGGTCATGTGTGTGGTGTTTTATTTTCCCAGAGCGTACCACCCGTCTGGACATGGCATGCTGTCTGCTCCAAATGACCTCAAGTCCAAATCTGAAACGACCACTCCAATCAGTTCTCCCCCACCAATGTGAGTGGCATTTAAGCCAACAGTGGGTTTCACTTTCTGCTGAATCATGTCCAAGTTAATCTTGAAATTATGATATTTCATACTGGAAGATCACTTTCTCATATTTTGACAGTCTGGTGTGATCAAAGTTGATCAGATTTTAAAGAGCTGATCTAGGATTACATTTTAAATACTCTAGCAAAGTAGAATTCAGTAGAAAATGGACACACACAGACACAGACACAGACAGACAGACAGACAGACACACACACACACACACACACACACACACACACACACACACACACACATGTACACTGTGCACATGAATATTATGTGCAGATACATATTCAGGCCCACAGACTCACAAAGTAGCAAATTTACAGGATGAAAGTTTTATGCATGCTGCCAGTATAGCATTTGATCAAACCTGTTGTTAGATTATATCACATTATTGTGCCATATAGTGCCATCTAGTTTTTTCCGCCAGAATTTGCAAATATATATATACTTTTATTTAAAAGGATAATAATTTATTAATATCTATTCATTTCTTTTCATATAATGTTTCAGTTTCAGTGACCGCGCTTATAATCATTGTGTGTTACAGTGGCCAGTCTCACTTCACACGACCCTTGTCATCCAGTGTTGCTGAGTGGAATCCATTTGACGACAATTTCAATGCTGAGTCTGATGACTTCATGTTTGGCGCTGAATTTGATAAAATCAGGAGAGGCTCTAATACCAGTGAGTTGACAACTTACCTTCTTCATTTGCCCAAGAAAGTGCCACATAACCAAGTTGTCTCTGTCTCTGGACCATTCTTGATGTTAGATTGTTGGTCGTGAGGTTGTCTGTTGAAAACAGACTGAACTAAGCTGCAGTTCATGCCCACTGATCTGTCAGCTGCCACTCTGCAGTGAATTGTCTCCTCTGGAATGTTCCTTACTGCTCCTGTTGGGCGGCCAGATCAGGATTCATTGCAAGAGGTTTCGTAAACAAGCCTGATCAGTTAATGCAGTTCCTTGAGAAATATAAGTTAAAAAAAAATATATATGTCATAGTTTAGTTAATTAATGTATAAAATAATATTGGTTTGAGTATTCAGAGACAGGCAGGTCAGCTATAGATGCTTTACTGAGGGTAAAACACATACCACTGTGTCCATTGTGCATTGTGATTTTACATGGGCTAAGTGCATTCCACTCACGGGACCTTGGTTTACGGTCTCATCTGAATGACTTGTGTCCAGACCACCACTCAGTGTCTAGTGTAGGATGAGAAAATACTGCGGAGTGTGGGATATGAATTGTATGAATGATTTGTATGGCTGTATGTTCCATTTTTCATAATCATTCATTGTTCAGCACCTATGGTTATGCTGACAGAAAACGATATACACAGATGACATGAAATAATACAATGCCATCATCATTACCACAATGCCAGGTATATCAAACGTGAAGAGTCGAGAGGACTTAGTGATGTCTGGCTCTGATTCATCTGATCCATTTGGAAATGCTCCTTTCAAGAAATCCGGTAAGTAATAATGCAAAATATATTCATTACCTGTTGCTTTGGTTGGGGTTTTTGTTCATTTATTGTTTTTTCCCTCTGTGTTTTCAAAATTTTTTCAGTATGTATCAGTATAATCTTTCCCTTTGGTGTTGTGTCAATTTATTTGCAGTATATATGTATATGTTTTTAGTGTGAGGTTTTTTTTGTCTGTTCATATGTTTGCTTTTTAATCATGCTAATTTTCATGGATTTCTGTATAAACAAAATTGGTTTGAGCTATCATTCAAATACATACATACACACACACATCCATGCACTCACATTCTTATGCTTTTAATGTTTTGTGTTTTTTGGTGTGCTTTTTTTATAAATTAGCATTATTATCACTCCTGCCTTTTCATTTGCATATGTATTTCTCATGTGTGTGTGTGTGTGTTAAGAGGTATATACATAATTTTGTATGTGTGTGTAAGTGCATTGTGCATCTTTCTGAAAGAGAGAACCATGCAAATACAGATTCATTCATATATATAATTTGTAAAAAGCATATACATGAACATTACTTCACCTCATATTAATGGTTGTATGTGCACATTACCTTGATTTAAATGATGTTGTTCACTGTACATCGTTTCATCCCACCGTCTTCCAGCTGCTGAATGCAGTCCTCAGTAAAGGTTGCTTAATCAAAATGCTTGTCAGGATGAAGAATGTTAAAAAATAATTAGGAGGTATTTGTTGGGAGGTCTGTTTTATTGTGTTTGGCAAGACAGTGTTGTGTCATCTACTCTGTCTGCTCATGATACTCCAGTCTTGCCCCAGGATTCACAATGTATTCCTGTTGGAGATGACGCATAATTATATCATCTTGTTCAGTGCAGAACTCTCTGTATGTGTATGTGTTTGCATTTAATGTAACATAAACCCTAAGCGCTTAGAAGAAAAAATAGATGCACACATGCACAGGCGCACAAATGTGTACAAACTGGGAAACTAGATAAGTAAGGGGAAGGAAGAAAATGAAAGCATCAGTTTGTGACTGAGATCTAAGAAGAAAGTGAGCAATGGTTGCAGTGTGATAAATTAATGCAGATCAGGAAAATAATCGTACATTTGGTTAAATTAATGCAGATCAGGAAAATAATGGTTGCACATGTGGTTAAATGAATGCAGATCATTTGATTGTGTGTTGTTATTAACCTGCCTTCTGTTGAAGTGTCTGATCCCTGTCCTTATATTCATCTTCAGCTGTACTCAACAGTCCATCGTCCATGCAGGATATATTTTGTTTCACCTTTGTGTGTGTGTGTGTGTGTGTGTGTGTGTGTGTGTTTCTTTTATATATATATATATATATATATATATTTTTTTTTTTTTTTTTTTTTTTTTTTTTAATAGTCTGATGTAAGATGTTATTAAACATAAACGATTTGTATTATGCCCTTGCAAGGGATGTTAACTGATTCAGCTTTGTTCTTGGATAAAATTTGAATTGTCGGCATTCAGATTGTCTTGTTAGTTTTAGATAGTGCACAGTACTATATCAGTCACTGTGCATCTTTTGTATGACTTTCTGAAAGAAACTGAATGACCATCAATGAGAGCATTATGCTGTGATGAAAAGTTATTTTTGAATGCACATTGCACATTGTGATTATTACACATTGATGACATATGTCACTGTCAGTCACATGTAACTGTCTCAAAATGTTTCAGTGTTTTGTTGACACATTATGTTGAATGTCATCAAGAATGTGTATTGTGAATGTACTTTTTGAGTGCAGAGAGAAGGAAAACCGAGAGAGTTGTCTCTATTCATAAAGATAATTTACAGTTAACGCAGCTGGGCTTAGGAAAGAACACACCAGTTTAGGGTACTATGTAGATGATGAAATATACTTCCTTCCCAGTTCTGTAATTTCTTTTCAGTTAACTCTCTTTCTTCAGATTGATTGTTTAGATTTTTCTTCTACACTATCTGCTGCATAATCTCCTTTTATTGTTTTGTTTGTAGTTCAGTTTATTAATTTTTCTGTTCATCTCTTTTTCTGTCTTGTTATAAATTACAATTCAACTTGCTGAGGGACACTTTTACCATTTAGGCCCAGTGGTTTTCTTGCACTCTATATTTCTTGAACTTTTTTTTCCTGAACAGTGATTTTTGAAGACCCTTTGTAATAAAGCCCATGAGGATAATATCACATGCAGTCATAAAAAGCATATTGTTGTTACCTTTGTGCAACATTTGTTAATTTCTACAACACTGTTAACTTTCTATTATGTCAAGGATTTGGGTTTTATTTTGCAGCCTAGAGTTCAGTATGGGTAGGCAGGTCAGTCATGTAATCCACATCTTGAACAAATCTTTGTGGTCATCCATTTGGGCAGAGAGTGCTGGTGACAGTTTGTGAGAAATCTTCTGACATATCTATCCCCATTTTTGCCATTTATATGAATTGAACATTTCACATTCATGATCATGCATTTCTTTGTTGCCTATTATTCAGCTGGTTACTGTTGTTAAACAAAACTGTTTCAAAGATAGATCACATCTATCAGTAGGATTTAAGTACAGATAATCCCCCCTTGGAAGGATGCTAATATGAAGACGAGCAGAAACTTTTAAACTTATTCTTACATCTTGGAGTTAGTACATGCGTAGAAAAAATATGGAACGAGTATACCAAAGCGTACTTGTTTTTTTTACTACTGCCAGTTCTACTGACTGTTGATCTCAAAAAGAAATGAACAGATGGTATAAAAAATAATATAAAGTAAAACAACCACAAACTAGTTGTTCATATTTTATCCTTTTCCAGTATAGGGAATAGGGTCTTCATTTAATCCAGTCTGACAGTATGATTGGTCTGATGTCCTGTCCTGTTTTGTGAGATACACACAAACTCACTGTTTATAGGCAGTGACAGAAGTTGGCAACAGGTAAGCCAGATCTTAAAAAAAAAAAAAAAAAGCAGCCAGCCAGCTGTCATCAAACTGCAGCGAACTATATAGAGACAGGTCACTCACTGTGCTTCTCTCAGCTATGAAGAGCTACTTTTTTTTGGCTAAGACGTAAGTAACAGATTAGTTTATCTTATTCCTTTTCTTTTTTATTCTTTCAGTTGTTTTTTTACTGTTTATGTATAAAAATAGGTCATTATTTTACCATTTACTTTGAGTGTGTGTAGGCGTTCCTCTGTTAACCTGACTTGAATCAGTTTAATGTCTTTGTAATCTTTTTATTTTTAGATTTTGTTATTTCTTTTAAAAGTGATTTGCTTGGTTGATTTATTTTGTTGTTAGGTTCATTCTGTGTTTTGCATGTCATGACCTTCAGTGGAAATGAGCTAGATCGCTGTGCTGACATCATCATCATGGCAGTGAAAATAGATTTGTCTTATTAGGAAAACAAAAATTGTAATGCATCCAAGTGACACTATAAATATTTTCCTCCCTCATGAGGGTTATGAAAGGATTTCAATAGAATGTTGTCTGATGCCCATGATTCTGTTGTGATGCTTGCAAGTTTCTTTGCTTCCCTTTTGTCTGACTGGTTCAAGAGAACTGAGATGACATGACAGAGATCCTTGTCACACATCTCTATCTTTTCTATCCATGGGCAGTGATTTATTTACCTCTTGACAAGTTTTCATGTTACTTGGACCAATAGATATGTTATTTAATGTTGTTGAACATGACTGTAAGTTTGAAACTGTTTAACACTTTGTAGCAATTTCTTCTTGTTTTTCAAAAAAGGGCACATAATTATGAGGAAATTTGATGTGGCATTAGAAACTATTTAAAGTAAACTCTGAGCTACCCATGTTGTCTAGGCCACAAGGAAGAACTACCTGTCTGCTAACACAGACAGTGGTTACTTCCATTTTTTTTTCAGCTTTCATTGCATTTGATCTCATGGATGTAGATTTTCCATGTCCCTGATAATCAGTGATAAATTAATCTTGGTTGAAGGCTTCAAGGTTGGATGAGTGGTTATGATGTTTTAGTCTTTTACATCCCCCCCCCCCCCCCCCCCCACCCCCCACTCCCTTAAAATAGTTCACATTGATCAAAAATAGGTTATGGATGCAACAATATCATTCCTACTTAAGCTTTCACAGGAATAATTTGCCCATTTTTTCAGCTAATTCTCTTCACATTTTTTGTCTGGTTTTATTCATTTGCAAATGGTAGATTTTAGTAGATCCATTTGAGTCATTTTTCTTTTTTCTTTTTTTTTTAAGCTGATGATTGTCATTTCACATTGAAAACCTTTTCAACATGATTTTTTTTTTTTTTTTTTTTTAACTGTTAGTATTATTTTGTTGCTGTTGTTATCATTATTATTGTTTTTGATGTAGTTACATTTTCTCCTGAAACTTGATCAATGTCATTCATGGAATTTTGATTGTGGATTTGCTGATTTTTTTTTTTCTGGCATGAACTATAGCTGGACGTGGTGAATTTTATCAAAGTACACTTCACCAACAGCTCAAGTGTGACTTTTCCATGCAGTGTTGCATGAGAGGAAAAGCTCACCCTTGGATAATAGATATTGTGTGTGTTAATTTATTGGCAACAAATGCATTGAAACATGTAACATTGATATGGCTTGACCAATTTGTTATGCTTTGTGGACATATGTGGATATGTTGCACATGTACTCCACTTTGGTCATTTTGTAATCTGGAGACCTGTAATGTGAGTAAAAATAGTAAGATAAATATTATTCTGTCAGTCAGTGACCTGGAGATAGCCAGTGGGTAAAGTGACTGAACATCTGTCAGTCTGTGCAGTATTGTGAAGCTTAAAATGATGTTTGTTCAGAAAGTGTTTCATGGATTGGAGCTTCTTTTTTTTTTTTATCCAGACTGTCCCTTCTTCCCTATGCTTGAATAACTTGATTAAATGTTGCTATGCAGAGGGATACATTTATCAGAAATATTTGTGGTTGTATTTTTGTGCTCACACATACAATTGATTCATTTTATGTGTTATTTAAAATATATGGTGTTCATCTCTTCATGTTAAAAAAGATTATATTATATCTGATGATGTTACATTTTCTGTTATAGATATCATTTCATTTCTTTAAATCACTTACATTATATCATTCCATTGTCTGGATATGTTATGGTTCATATATAATATTTTTATATTTTGCATCCCATATATCATGAACACCACACCATAATACACCTTTCCACATCTTAACACATCACAACACATTTTATATCTGACTATTATAATTATATCTAGTCATGTCAGGTCAAATATATCATTTATGTATATGATCATATCAGTATCACATTTCAGGTCAGGTCAGGTCACATCGCATCATATTCATCACCTCACATCCTATGTTTCTGTGTTTGTGATTATAGAGTACTAGAACCATTTTATCTGTTCAGTGGGGATTTTTTTTTTCCCACTCACTAGTTTTTTCAACACTGAAACATACTTTTGGAGTGTGCTTTTATAAATATTCTTGCCTTTGGCAGATACCAGTACATTTTGAATGTTTTTATAAGCATTCATGAAGTTGGAACTCACTTAATTGAATGACTCACATTCTGTAATATAATACATGTCATCTGTCATTGCTTGTTTGTTTTTCTGCTTAGTGTACTCTTGCAGTTTTTTCCTTTTTGTTAGACTGTATCTAAAGATGTTTTCATTTGGTTTCATGAATATTCTGTGTCTTCTTTTTTGTTAAGTATGGTCTGTATTTGCTGATGATGTGCTTAGTAGCATGTTAGATTCTTGTTAGAAGTTATTGATATATCTGAATTTTTTTCATTTTTTTCATTTGGGAATGTGGTTTTCATAAAGCATGTCTTTGGTTTTGTTTGTAACACTTTTTGTTTGGGTAAATACTGTCTATTTGAAACAGATACACGAATCCATACTTTTCCTGGGATGGACTATATATTTCTGGATGATTGATGAAAAGAAAGAAAAGTAAAATGAATGCTTTATGGGGGCATGGGGGAGAATAGGGAGAGGGAGTAATGTGCTGCTGTTTTTGTGCACATCAGTGACACAACAATAATGATAATAATAATAATGGTATTTATATAGCGCTGAATCTTGTGCAAAGACAAATCAAAGCGCTTTTGCACCAGTCATTCACACACATGCGTAACTCTTAAACTGGATAAACTGAAGACAAGGAAGAGGCAGGGAAGGGAGGCTATTTTGGGAAGAGGTGGGTTTTAAGGTCCAGAGACAGAGAAGTGGTCCAGGGGACAGAAGTCTTGATCTGTTTTGATGGGAGAAGTGTTGATTGAGGGAGGTAAGAACTGACATCAGAGCAAGTGATAGATATATGTCCTAATGAAGCTGAACCAAGGTCCTGTTGAAGAAAGGAAAAAAACAGAACGCTTTTAGCACACCCATAATAGGGGGCAGCTCTCTCTCACATAGTGTCAGAGACCACCCTTAAAATTGTGCATGATAAAGCAAAATGTTTTAGAGGGACAGGAAATAAGAAAGGATTTGTATGGAAATGTAAAGCTGCACCAGTTGTACAATTCAGGTGTGTTACAAAAGGGTTCACATCCATGCCTTGGTTTGTATACACAGAAAAGGCTATGAAATTGGGCTACAATTTTATGAGAATAGTCAACAGTTTGTTCTTAGGGTGATTTAAATTTTTTTTTTTTTTTATGTCTTTACAGATTGTGAATGGTACAATTGTATATATATGTTTTTTTCTTTATGTGCATGGTGTCGTCTGCATTGAATGCAGTGTACCAGCAGTTGTAAATCTCTGATTCCCATGATATATGTTAGGTTTGATTAGTACGTCAAGCTTTTACTTTGGTCTTCAGTCAGTTTTGTGGATTAAGTTTGACAGTTGATATTCTCAGTTATAAATCTGTGATTCCCATGATATTTGTTAGATTTGATCTGAGCATAGTAAGCTTTGACAGTGTTGTGGATTAAGTTTGATAGTTGATATTCTCAGTCTTGAATTAAAAACATTTCTGACAAAAGGCTTTTTTGGGTCAACTGAATAGAATGATTTATTCCTAGTTATTCAGGTTTGTATACAATTGTTCTAAAATGGAAATATCTTTTCTATTTTTCCCAAGCAGTGTTTTTTTCACAATTGTGTTTTTCCCTGGGTGTAATTATTGGCAGTGTTATGATAGATTTTCTCAGCACTCAGGAACTGCTGTGTGTGTGTGTGTGTGTGTGTAGTATTAGTCCTTATTTTACATCTTTCTGCTTTTGATAAAGAGAAAGAGTGTGTATGTATGTGTGCGTGCGTGTGTGTGTGTGTGTGTCTGTGTGTGTGTGTGTGTGCACATATGTGATTGTATTGCTGTCAGAGGCGTTTTGTTTTTGTTTTTAAAAGAAAAAATTTTTTAGGTAATTAATCTAGAGTATATGTGTACTCCTTTACAGCCAGTCATGTGAAGGGCTTGTGTTTTTTTTTTGGTTTGTTTATTTGTTGTCGTTTTTTCAACCAGAACTGTATCGATATACTCATTTACATTCAATCTTGACAAATGCTCATAATATTATTTTCACCAAAAATATTATTGTTTACCAGTATAATGGATTTCTTTTGTCGGGCAGTGTACCATTACCAAAAGCCAGTTAGCCAATTTAAGGAGAATCTCTTTTTAATTGAAGTAAAATTTTACTTAAAAAAAATCCACCTGGAAAAAGTATTGTGAAAGAATCTTTTCAGGGTGTGATCATCCGGTGACATTTGTAAAAAAGCTTGTCTTCACTGGTAGAGTTGGCTTGGTGCAGATCACAGTCAATAAGTATGAATAAAATAGGAAAAAAAAAGAAGGAATCAGAATCTTTCTCTTTTTTTTCCCAGTCAGTATAAACGAAATAGAAAGAAAGGGAAAAAAAGGGTCAGAGTGGTTTTTATTTATTATTTTTTTTATATAATGGTTCATATTCACAGTGAATATACATAAAATAAGAAAAATAAAAGGATTAAGAATCATTCTTTTTTTATCATGGTGTGGATTTACAGTTGATATGAATAAAATTGAAAGACAGAAAGGGAAAAAGAATCAGTGGTTTTTTTTTTGTTTTTTTTTTTTATCATGATACAAATTAGCATTCCAAATAGAATGAAAAGGATCACAGTCAGTATAATTATAAATTGAATGGAAAGGATCATAGTTGACTTCAGTATGAATAGAAAGGAAGAAAAAAAAAAAATCCAGAATGCTGTGAACAATCACTATTGCTTTTATATCACCTTTCCTTTCTCTTGTGATCTGTCCGCAGCCATTGTACGTGTTCAGACCCTTGCACTTCCTTTTTCTTTCCCACTCCAGTTGCACCCCCAGCCTATCACTCTTTTATAACATCCGTATGTGTTTCTTCTCTTCACTCTTTGAACTCTGTCAGATCTGTCTGCATTTTTCAGATTACTTGAAATTCTCAAGTTCTCTAACTTTATTTAGTAGGGGAGGGTGGGGGAGAGGGGGGGGGGGGCTTGGGGGGGGGGGGGGGGGGAAGCAGTCATTTAACTTTTTTTTTTCAGTTCCCATGTATTCAGGATTTTGAGAGGATTTGTTCTTATTATATTTTATTTTTTATGATTAAGTTGAACAGCATGTATTTATTTCTTTGCTTTATTTGTGGTCTTAGTCTTTGCTGAATACTTGTCATATTTTATTGCTTATTTATTTGAATAGTTTATTAGAAGTTTTATCCCCATGTGAAGTATATTTAAAAGATATTTTGTGAGCAGGTATTGCTGGTACTTTTTAAGATAATAAAATCTGTAATGATCTTAAGTTACGGTATTTAGATATAAAGTTATAAACTAGAAGTATGTGTTCTTTTTTCCTTTCTTTTGTGCATGTTTGTCTTTCTTAGACATATGCAAGTAATTGTGTGAACGCATTGAAGTAGATAAGAATAAAATGAGCATGTGTGAATGTGAGTGTATGTATGTATGGTGAAAGTGTTTGTGCCTGTGAGCGTGAAAGAAAGTGCATGTATATGTGTGCATATGAGAGAGGATGCGTGTGCGTCCATGCACATTTGTGTGTGTGTGTGTGTGTGTGTGTGTTTGAGTGTGCATGCATGTGCATGCATGCGTGCATGCTTGTGTGTGTGTGTTTCTCTGTCTTTAATGTAGGGCCTATTTGAATCCCCTAAGAATGAAATGACTATTTGTATTATTTGCTTTTACTGTGTATTTTAGACACTGACTTTGTAAAATGTACCATTTTGCACAATGGTAAATATCAATACAAAGAAAGGAAGTTAGAAAATCATGCTCCCGTCATGCTGTAAATTCTGTTTTTAAATGGATGGGTGGAGAGAGGTGCAAAGGAGGGGACTGGGTGGGGATAGTAAGAAATTATGTGTGTGTTGGTTCAGTTTGAAAAAGTTGAAAGTATGTTGTGTACACTTGAGATAGTTGATGCATATTTACTCTGCCATTTTCTGAAGTAAAAACAACAACATGATAGTAAGTAAACTGGATGAGTTTGGTTTGGAGTCATTCCGCAGATATGAGCCTAGAGGGCTACTGATGTGATGGAATTATTTTTGGCCTTGATTTTGCTGTGGGGAATGTTACATAATGTATACTTTTGTGGAAGATTTATACAGGTTGGAAAAGAAAAGAAAATAATTGTGTAAGTTACATTATTTCTGGTATGTTTACAACCTGGTATGAGAAACTGCTCAAACTGAATATGACATATTTTTTAAGACAGCAGAGTGTTGTGGTTATTGCTGGAGGCCAGTGCATGCGTACATGCACATGTGTGTGCTCAAGCCCGTGCACACACACATATGTGCGTGCTCATGCGTGTGCATGCGTGCACACACACACATGATAAAATAAAAGTATTTTTCTTCTTGTGTGCAAACCCCAGAAAGTGACATGTAAAACAGCAGTGATGGGTGTTGAAACCATTTATTTTATTTTTGCAGTGTTCAGTTAAAATCAGTACAGTTTTGAAACAAGCTCTTAAACTGAAGCTGATGACCACGTCATTTTCACACCTGAGCAGTTTCTCAAAAACGGGTTTTGATGTGTTGTGGAATGTTAGCATGTGTTGCATGCCCATCTTCTGACTCCTGTCTCCCTGTCCTTTCAGCATGAGGCGTGCCGTCTGCCCGCCATGTTCCACAACACACTGATCCCTTCTTCCCTGGGACTCCACGCAGACAACCAACCTCCACCATGCCTCTGGTCTTTCTCCACATGCAAGTCTCAGACAAGTCCACAGCAACCTCTAGTGTGATTTTCTGCTTGCGTCTGATGTTCAGTGTTCTGTGTTGTCAGCCTCCTGCCATTTTGCTGATAGTGCTATCCACAAGGGGGGTGGGGTGGGGTGGGGGCGGTTGTGTCATTTTTTTTTGGTCTCAGCCACAGGTGTTTGTTGAACTATCGCATTTGAACTGAGTGTGCTTAAAATTGTCAGTAGGGTTACAAGTGTTTGCTGTATTGCTGCTGTCATTTTTTCATTTTCTTTTGTTTCCAGAATATGTAAATGCTTACTGCTCCGTCTCTGTCTTTTGACATTTTCATTGGTTTGCTGGTACCAGGGCTGTGATGGTCTGTTTGCTCATATTGTGATAACACATGTGTCTTAAAGGTGTTTCATGCTGACATGTTTTTGTTTTTTTCATATTTGATACCACTGTGTGTCATTTGGAGAATGAGGAAATACACTTCATGGTTTAAAATGAAATTTAAAAAAAATTCATTTCTGTCCATTTGACAAAACGCACAGGTATATGCATTTATTATGTTTTTGTGCGTATGTGTGCTTAGAGACGCATGATATAATGCTGACTTGCATTCATGTACACACAACAAATGTTATTGCACATGAACTAATACAGGCACTTGAATGAGTGCACACACATATGCCCCTCCTTCCCCCCCATGCCCCCACATACAGGCATGCACACACATAAAACACTCAAATGTACACACACACACACACACACACACACACACACACACACACACACACATATCTTTACAGCTTTTAAGAAAATTTTATGATCAGGAAGGCTCCATTATATATATATATATATATATATATATATATATAAAGAAGAAGAAAAAAGAATACTACATTTACATTGTTTTCAAATCATCTTTTTGAATAGCAATTCCAGATTTGTAAAAGTTCATTTTTCATGACTGTCTTTGTGAATGTGATTGATTGACTTGAGAAAGCAAAGCATGACTGTAAATCTTTCTTGTGTGTGTCTTTTTATTCATATAATCTGTTCATTCATTCCCTTGTTCATTTTATTTCAAGGAATCGGTTTTACACTTTGTATATTTTATCTTTGCTATCATCATGTATGTGTGTGCACACTGCAAGTGTTTGCAGTGCTTATGCATGTGTGCATTAACATACATGCTTCAGTAATAGAGCAGGCATTTCATTGAAGTGAATGGGTTACTTTGAAGAATTTGATTATACATTTTGAGTTGTTTTCAGAACAATAGGTGATGGTTATGGTAGATATATCCTACTCTGTCACCTTATTTGGAAGAAAAAACTCACCAATACACAAAAATTGAGTGAATGGGAATTAAAGTTGAAAGATTGAAGAGTTGAATTTAATGTTTAGTTTCTTCTCATTTAGTTTTTTCTTAATATAAAAGAAAAGGGCGAGTAGATGACTTTACATTGTCAATTCTTTCATTTTATTTTGTAGATCCTGATGGGAAGACTTTTTTCCTTCAATAATCACATATTTTTAAGAAATGTAAAAAGTGGTTGTCTTGTCTCAAACTAAAACGGATTTCCATTGCATCATTGTAGTCATCCATTTATAGACTCATGATTACAAGTACAATTAAAATGTGGAGAAGGATGTGAAGGTGTCAGGTTTAGTGGTTCTCATTTGATTATTGCTATATGTGTTTAATTTTTTAGTTATAGTTAATGGGTATTTTTATTTTCAATGTGCTTTCAGTCCAGATATGGCCACTATGGTTGACTGTATTATGGCTTCCAGAGTGTACGCTGCATCCCATTTGCCTTGGTTTTATAGTTCTTATCATGACTTCTTTGGCTAACAAAAAGGTATGATGACAAAAATCAGTCTTGTCTCATGCCTGCAGTGATACATTCTGAAGGTTTGTCAACATATCCCCCTCTCATGCTCCAGACAAGTCTGATCAACATCAATGGCACTCTCCGATATATGGTACTGTAGTGGGTGAAGATTTGCAGAACTATTTCTCTGTCAGGACTCTTCCATTCACCTCACCACCCCACTGTAATGTACAGGACAGTTGTTTGATTACAACATGTTGTGATTTTGGCATTTTTTTTAACTGAAGCCAACCTGTTGATCCTTGAATTTTCTGCCTTCTGCATCCTCAGATCTATTGAAGTTGAATCCGTTACTTGTCCTACAACAGATAGCAGTGTTATATCCTAGTTGTATAGACATTCCTGATTCCTGCAGATTTCCCTTTTTGGAATGTAGGGTGTGTTGCTGCTTTTCTATTTCTCCCACCTTTGTCCCATTTCACATCTTTTAAGATATGTAAAGCATAACCCTTCCTCAGGAGTTCTGTCTGGTCCTGCATTAATTTGTAATTTAATTTTCCTGCATATCATTTCATTAATTAGTCACAATTGTTTTCAGGTTTATCATACTGTATATAGATTTTTCTTTCTTGTTTTGGGGGGCATTGCTGTTTTGGCAGGACACCACATCGCTTGATGCAAAATAGTTACAAAGCATCACAGTGATAATGAGTAACATCATTTATTTCTTTTGGCATTATTTATTGACAATCACATCCATGTAGTATGACCGTGTTCATGATCCAGATGTTGGGAAACAAATTATGGATTAAGGACTTGAGAGTTCTTATGTAAAATTGAAAGGCATAATTGTTCGAAAAAAAAGTTATTTCCATGACAGGGTAACTGAGGTAACTGTCTTTTAACATGACAGCTGTTTTGCTATGGCAGAAAAAAATCCCAGCTATTTCATCGAGAGGAGAATAAGTGTGGAAGATAACACAAACAGCATCCTTCTCATGACAAACATGTTTCCTATCATGACAGCCATCATCACATGGCAAGGATGAATACAACAGTATAATAATTTTCCTCATGTAACCTCTGGTTTACTTTTCCCCACTGATCCACCCCAGTGTAACATTTGTCTGCTCGTGACATGTTGAAACGTTTTCTTCCATGACAGTTATCTGTTGACATGGACAAAAGTTCCAGTTCCATCATGTCAGCTGTCCTCTAACGACAAGTTTCTCATTGCAAATCAAAGGTTTTTGAATACATTTTGATAACACTGTGGACTGAGCTGGTTGTTGAGAAAGTGTATGTGGTCTTTTTTTGTGTGTTCAGTTCAATGTTCAAGACATTTGCTTTTATGTATTAAAAAAAAAAAATTAGTGAAGAAGAAATGAAGATTGTGTAGCATTGTACAAACATTAAGATTTAATTATTTGATAGTTAAAACTTTTTTGTTGTTGTTATTAATGAAGATTATCTTTTTCTCTTTGCATATGGTCCATGGTTATTCATCACAGCAATGGATTCTGCATTGTACATTTCATTCTGTGTGTGATTTCTACTTCCATTTAATAACAGATTATATATATATATATATATATATATATATATATATATATATATATATATATATAAAGCTTGGTTATTTGATTATCATTTTGAAACATACAATAATGTTGAGTAACAGAGCTTCAATGTTATACTAGTAAAGAATGATTATTTTGTCAGTAAAATTCATGAAATGCATGGTGTCGGACACACTGAACTTTAGTTTGAAAGTTGTGGAATTTACTTTTTTTCTCTCTCCTTTTTGTGTGTGCTTAATGCCAGCACTGATTATATTTGAAAATTTAGGGAAAAAAGAAAAACTATTTATTGATAATTTAGATGTAACTGTATCCATTCCTACCAAAATTGCTGAGCTTTATTTTGAAGGTCACAAAATGATCACCACAGTATTATTCCAGAATTGAATATTGTGGCAAGTTTTCTTGCATCTATGCTCAAACAGCAAATTAATGGGTAATTTATTAAGGCCTATAGTATGGATTTGTGTAATTTTTGTCATTTGAAGTGTATGATTTCCAATATTATTTGTTGTAGCAAATTTGTTGTATTTTGATTTTTGATGGCTTTTCCAATCTTGATTTTATACCATTGCAGTTGCATTGTGAGATAAGTAGCTTATATCCAAATAGTTATCCTGTTTACTAAATTATTCTGTTTATATCCTGGTATGTTTCGGCACTTTTCTTTCTTAAAATGACTAAATTGTTTTTGGTACAATGTTACAAATGATGAGTCCTCATTGCTGTTATTTTATGAATGTTATTTTCTTTTTGTTTTATTTGTGATAATTTTGTTGTATTGTTTCACTTGCTGGTTTATTTATCATCATTTCATTTTATTGTATTTCACCTGGCTTCTTACCCTGTAAATTATTATGGTAGATGCCTGTTTGTGACGCCCTGTTGTTTGCAAGTTAGTGACTTGTGTTTATTTGTTTTCCAAGATCATGGACATCCTGGGGTTTTTTTTTCCATGGTTTTCTCATACTCGAGTGTTGCACAGTAAATTTCTTTTCAGTTGTTCTCCTATTTTCTGATTTGTCCACATATTTCTCTCTCTTTCTGTCTTCATGCTTCTCTCCATTTCTGTCTTCTTGGCCCAGTCACTTGTATTTTTTTGATTAAATTAAAAAAAAGTTTCTTTGCAACTCATTAGATGTTTAAAACTGTTCCAGATGATAGCTAGCCAATGGGATGATAGACACATGGATGGGCACCAGCTGCTCATTTTGCAGTATTGTGTGTATGGATTTTTTATAATGTATATTGGGGGGGACTAGTGTGATTTTTATTATTGTTACTTCATTGCTTACTTTTATTGTAATGCAGAGATGATACACGAAGCAGAATGGCTGGCGCATCCAGTTTGTCAGTTAGTGAATATGTAATATGTGTATATCTTCATTAGTTAATGGCTAAACTGGACATATTTTGTCTCAGGCATGACAAAAGGATGTATCGAGTTGTTGGCTAGTTGTTTGCAGTTTTGTTTTTGTTTTTTTTTTTGCTTATTCTGCACAATAGGTTACAAATATTGTGAAGTTTTGCTTTGTGCTGTAAGCCCTAAATGGTTTTTGAGGCCACCTGGGCATGAAAGAATCAGTAAAGGTAATTTTGGGCTTATGTGTGTAAACAAAGTGAGTCTGTATGATAATCCTGTTTCAGTTATGTGTGTGTGTGTGTGTGTGTGTGGCCATGTCCATATCCATAGGGTTTGATTCCCAGTCTTGCCCTTTCTCCCATGTTTGACTGGAAAATCAAAGTGAGCATCTAGTCACTTGAGACAATTCAGTTGAGATGATAAACCAAGGTCCCATGTGCAGCGCGCATACTGAAGAAGAATCCACAGTAACAAAAGGGTTGTCCTCTGGCCATATTCTGAAGAAGAAATCCACTCTATCCACTCAAGTCTCCCTGATCAAAAGAAATAAGACGTGACCCATTTGCTATGCTATTATCACCATCAACACTACCACCAGTAGTGTTGGCCTAGAGGTGACGCGTCTGCGTAGGAAGCGAGAGAATCTGAGCGCACTGGTTCATATAGTCATATAGTCGCCAGTATTTTCTTCACCTCCACTAGACCTTGAGTGGTGGTCTGGACTCTAGTTATTCAGTTGAGATGATAACCGAGGTCCCATGTGCAGCGCGCATACTGAAGAAGAATCCACAGTAACAAAAGGGTTGTCCTCTGGCAAAATTCTGAAGAAGAAATCCACTCTATCCACTCTGATAGGCACATAAATATGATGTGCATGCACTCAAGGCACAGTATTTCAAAATTGCCTTTTTTCATGTGAGCAGAAAGTATTATTTGGATCAGCTTTTGCAGTTTACATAATTATCATCACTGCAGCAAGTCAGTACAAAAACAAGTAATCCTAAAATAGATTACCAAAAATTGGTTTTATGATTTATCAAAGCCAGAAGTCTTGATGAAAAAGGGGGGATGTTTGAAACTCCTTCAGATCTGCATTATGATTGTAAAACAATTAAGTGCTGATCTGAGTGGAATTTTTCACTTTTTCAGTTCATAATTATTTTTAAACCAGCAGAAGTCACATGTGAGCCTCTTGTTAATTTTCACATTACACCATGAGTCCATATTGGTCATCTTAGTGCACATTATCCAGATTTTATTGTGAGCATTTTGATGACCTTCCAGCTGATCTCATCCCGTAAGCTCCTTTCCACCCCATTCTTACCCTTCACCCATCAGGGGAAAAACTAAAACATGCAGATAACAAATATCATTGGTGCTCATTGATGATTGTTTCACAGATTTTTTGCAGATCTGCATGCCATGCATTATTTCTGGCTTAGCTCTTTTATTTTTAATTGCAATCTTGTATATATTTGTCCTTGTGGGTATGGAATCTGTCTTCCTGTATATATAGTTTGGAATTTAGATATGAGGTGTCTTTGTTTATTACTTTGGTTATTTTTCAGGCTCTGTTTACACTTACTTTTTCCCAGATTTTCTTTTCTGTTTTTTGAAAATCTGGAGGAATAATTGACAGCAGAAGTGTGTCTACATGCAACCAGTTAATATGTTATGTTGTTATCTTCAAAACCAGTGTTTTAGTGTTGATTCACAAATGATCTGTGGCTTTTGTGTGTCTCTGGTCTATTTCAGTTTGTTTAGTCATACTTCATTTTCATTTCTTCTTCTTTTACCATTTTAAAAATTCTTGTTGTGAAGTGTAATGTTGGGGTTATTTGCCGTACTGGCCGCATTTCATAGGTGGTACATGAGACAAATGCCCTTTCCTTTATCAGCTCGCTTGTTTTTCTGTCCTCTTCCTACATGTCCTGTAATGATTTTCTGCCAAAGTGATCCATTCATCTGTATTCTGTAATTTTTCCTCAAAACAACACCTGCAGTTCTTTCAGTGCTTGCTGGACTGCTCTGCTCTTACGCCAAGAGAGTGAGATTGTAAATAATGGGATTGGAACGTGTTTGCTCACTCAGCAGTGTTGTTTGCCAGTATGGTCTTCTTAAATTTCATTTTAAAAATATATCTTCTGCTTTGCAAATGTATATTTTACATATTTTTCCTAATGTGTGTGTAATCTGGAGGTTATGTATTAACTGGAGTTTAGTCAACTATGTAACAGATGGAATGTTTAATGTTTGTTGTCATTGAATTGTCTGCTTGTGTTTGCTTTTTGTCTTGAGAGTTGAGTTTTTGCTTGTTAATGGTTTTAACATGCTTCCACCTTGGTATGCCTTCACAAGGAGCTAGGCTATGAACCACATGGACAGATATGTTGTTTTTTAGATTTTGGTTTTTTAATATGGATGAAGGAGAGAGAGAGAGAGAGAGAGAGAGGATGCAGTCTTCACTTATGATTTGGGATTATGCTGATTAGCAATATTGGTGTGTTTGTGTGTATGCATGTGTGTGTGGGTGTTTGTGAATTTGTGTATATTTCTTTTTTTTCTTTTTTTATTATTGTGTTACTTTTATCCCCACCACTCCCCCACTCACGCCACTATTTTTTGCTGTATCAATTGCTTTCTGTTCGATTGATTGTTTTCCAGAAATCCCCCCCCCCCCTTTTTTTTTTAATTGTTCCCTTCTTGCTAGGGTTTTTTTTATTTTGTGTATTTCATAGGTTCTCAGAGAGAATATTTTTGGGCTGAATGTACCATATTGAGTAGGATATTCTTTTTCAGGCTATATTCCTTCATAGGCAATGCAGTTTTACACATATCATGTTTTTCTCCCTTTGTGAAGATGTTAATTCATTGTCGTGGGCAGAGTTTTGTCACATGTGACAGGGCACCGACTCTTCTGGTCAGGGCTGCATGAGCGATCTCTGCAGCACTAACTTTGCTCAGCATTAAGAATGTTCCAAAGTCTATGGAATTAGCATAGAGTTGGGAACGTTTTTAATGGTAAGCAAATTTAGAGCTGTTGAGATCGCTCATGCAACCCAGCCTTGACCCGAGTTGTGTCACACAAGCAGAATTATGTGTGTACTCAGTTGCATTGGAAGAAGGATGTATGATTTTGGGGATGGGGACAGTTTGTGGCATTGATTTAATCCAGCAGTCATGATCATGTCAAGTGAGCTGCTCTTGCTGTCACACTGAATCTGTGGATCAGAATAATTTGACAGGTGTGCATGTGCTGTTTGTAAGAAGCTAAACTTGGGTTGAGTTTGTGGCGGCGATTCAGATATTGGTGGTCAGGTGCCATTGTGATTGCACTGGTGGAAGTTAGGAGACTAGTCATTTAGATCCCACTAAACATTGTGTGTGTGTGTGATTTTTTATTTTTGGTCACAGCATACATGATAAATACACTATTTGTATGATATTGAAAATGTGTTCAATTATGAAATGGAAAAGAAGATATATTATGGGAGGCTTCAGAGCATAGGTATTTGTGGTTCCAAGTCCATTGTGGAATCAAAATAGCTTCAATGGAAACATATATTAGCAGCTTCAAAGAGTGGGCAGTCGTTTTCATTCTGAGTTAATTATGGAATGGAGATATATGTGAGAAGCTTCAAAGTTTAGGCAGTGGTTGTGATCCAGGCATTAAAAAATGAGAGAAGGCAGGTACTTTACCCTTGTATCACCTTATTGGGTTGTTTTTTGTGTTTGTTTGTTTGGGTTTTTTTAATTTGTTTTTATTGTAGTTTACTATGTATATGGGTGTGTATGTTTGTGTATAGATTTACAAGTATAGCCCTTACAGATTCTTTTGACAATGAGAATCAGATAACCTGATTAACTCACATATGAACATATCCATATTTCTTTCAACGTATGTCTCACATGCTATAAAGCAAAATGGGTGGGGGTGGAGGGGGGGGGGGGGTAATTTCTCTACAGTGATTTTTTTTTTTTTTTTTTTTTTGGATAGATTTTTTTTTTAAATAACAGAATAACTACTGATATCATTATTTTAATTTACAGATAAATCCATGATCAGGATAATCCTAATATAATCTAATCTCTGTTTATTTATTTTATTTTATTTTTATTCATTTATATTGTCTTGTTTTTGTCAGCCATTCTGTTTTGTACTTGTTTTCCAGTCCTACAGTTAAAAAGTCCAGATACCTATAAATTTAATCATTGAAAGTTATTCATGATTTTGTTTTGCTACCCAAGTTGTTCCTTTGATAACCAGAAGAGTGGATATTCATTATTTCATCAGCACAGAACAAGAAGACTGTTCTCAGTATTGTCTAACTCAGTGTTTAACAAATATGTATACCCTTTGTTGTTTTTTTCTCCCAGGTATTTGACTTTGATGGTTTTGAAAAAGCTAGATAATGTTTGTTGTTTGAAAGAAATTGGTATGATAAATATATGTCCATAAAAATTCAATGCAATCAGTCCATAAATGTGTTTTGAACAGTGAAGAGTGTCATTGTTTTGGATTCATTTTTTAAATATTGTTTACATTTTGCAAATTGTGTATTCAAATTTTGTTCATGATGAGTCATACAATGTTTAAAAATTTTTTTTTTAAAAACACCAACAACATCATCACATTTTCAAATGTTGGAAGTATTTACTTTTCATACTTTGAATAGTTCAAAGAATCTGCTTCTCTTTGACAGTGTTTGATTGAATGTGAATCTGTTATGAATTGGTTGCTTGTAGTGTTTAGACAGTTTGAACTGAAGGACCATAATGAATGAACTGTACACAACCAGTATATCATGAACTGGTAGCTTTTAGTATTTAGGCAATTTAAATTGAAAGTATTATATATAGACATTGTGCAACCCTTTAAGTTTCATTGTCTCCTCTAACCAAACAACACTACAAGAAAGAAAGAAAGTAAGAGTGAGTACAAGCTTGTCAGAGTTTCTTTTACGTTGGGTTGGCTTGGTATTCCTTCATCCTAATTTAAAGAATTGACAGGTCGCAACGGTATTTCATATTTGTATGACATGGCCAAGGGTAGGTGTGTAGTGTGATTTGAAATTCAAATCACTTTTATTTTTATGTGTTATAGATTTGCCACAAGGTAGTGATGTCACATGAAAAATAAATAAATTCCATGATCATCCCAAGTGATGGTGGTTTGATATGTTTGTGAGAATAGAGTGTGATAGTGAGTGTATGTGAGAGAGCACACACACACAAGAGAGAAAGAGGTATTTTGTGTTGCGAGGTCTTGTTTTTTGTTGTTGTTTTTTTTCCCTGTTGTTGTTGATCCTTTTGTTGTCATGATTTGATTATTGTTAAAAAGTTCAAAGTTTTTATGATATATATAAAGCTTAAAAAATGTAACATACTTTTCTTTTTAAAATCAAGCACTACCTACTCTTGTGGAGTACGTAAGAACACCTGTGAACATGCAGCTTGAAAAACATATTCTTTTTTTTCTGTACTTGACTATATATTACACTCTGTCTCATCCATTTGGATTCTTTGTTTGGTATGAAATCATATGTAAGCAAGTTGCATGAACAGTTAGAAATCAAGGAAATTGTAACACATCTGATAGCATGGCATCATACTATTCAGCATGCGAAGCAGTGTTTTCAGATGAATTCAGCATAAAATTCTTTAATTTACATATGTCATAATTATCCCCACATTATTTTCTACTCACCTCTGAAGTGTGGAAATAATGTGTACACATCTTTATCTTCTCTGTGTAACTTTTCTGATGCATTGACTCTTGGGTGTATTCACTTTTGTATTGGATTCTTTTGTCCATATACTCTACTTTCATTTTATTATGTGTTAATGTTCCGTTACTTCTAAACATTATTTCCTTCTCTATTAAAAACAAAACATGAGGCTGTGCCTGCTGTTGATTTCTTTTGTGTGGGACACACACTCATTCACCAGTTTTATCATGATCTTTTCTGCCTCATGAATTTTGTGGGTCTAGGGCTGAATTTTACTGTTTTTCAGATTTTTTTACCATGTTATCACGTTTTATCTATTAATTTTTTGATAAACCTTTCTTCACACAACTGATTTATCCCTTCTCAACTTCAGCCTATGTGGTAGGTATTATCTTTGAGATAGAACAATAGACCAAAGTCCTGTATGCACTTAGCATTCATAAAAGAACACAGAGCAAGAGTTGTCCCCAGTAAAAATCTGTAGCGGAATCTGTTTTTATAGATAAATCTTTACATGCAGACAGAAAAAAGACAAACTGAGAGTCAACATATATTATTTTGGTGATGTGGGCTCCCAAGGGAGAGCAGATGAATTTCACACAGAGAAATCTCTTCTGACCAGTGAGTAAGACAAAGCAAGTTGATGCCATACAATACAATACAGTACAATACAATACGGGAAGATTTTTTAAAAAATTCCTACCATTACCACAAGCACAGTTTATTAAACCACACGACACCAAAAATTTGAACTTTTCTGCAACTGACTCAAGTGTGCATGTATCATTCTCAGTGGGATGTACTGTAAACTACCTTGTAAACACTCATTATCTGGTGAATACCCATGCCCCATTCTTAATTAAAAACTAAGCATTGGGTAAACTGCCTTGTAAATGTCTCTCCCCCCCTCCCCACTTTGGGGAAAAAAGTGATGAAATAATGATAATTTTCCAAAGACAAAAAGAATGCCTGCATAAGAATGTTGTGTCATTGAAAATTGATCATGATGTCATTCTATGCAGCAGTGTCTCTTTTCAGGAGCTTGTATTTTGTTTTGAATTATTTGCAGAGAACAGTAGGTCTGTCAGTCTCTGGATAATCAGTAATTCAATCAATGTTCCGGTTTGCCATGAAACAAATCAAAAACAGTTGAATTCAAACTTAGCATTAGATTACATTGCTGATGTGCCAGTTTAACAAGAGACTTCTCACGCATGGTGTACTTTATGGCGATTTCATGTAAGATATTGGACTTCAAATACATGGATATAGTACAGAAATGATACTCAGGGTGGTGATGACCTGAAAATATATATTGCCATGGAAGGACAATGCCATCATGGCTTGCTAGAGAGGGTTTTTAAAAATATTTTTTATGTCTTATGTATATTGAAGAAAACATGAATTAGTATAATGTACGTCTTATGAAATCAGATCTGATTAAGAATGATTGTGAATGTGGATATTGACAACAGCTTTGACAGTAATTTGTCATGAGTAATTCCTAGTTCTGTATTTTTTTTGTGTGTGCATGAATTTTCTTTGGAAATCAGTTCATCACTCTTGTGTACAGGTGTATATTATTTTACTATACACCATATGCATGCACACACACATGCACATATGCACCAACACTCGCACAGATGCTTGCGTGCAGATGATACACATTCATGCATATGCAAGTGTGCATGTGCACACATTCACATACACACACCCACCCCTACATTCCCCTCCCCCTCACACACAAAATGTACACACATGCAGGGAAATGTGTAATAGACTTGCCTTTTTTCCTTTTTTGTTTTTTATTTTTATTTTATTTTTATTTTTTAGTTTCTTTGAATGATCATATTTTTTATTCGTAAATTTTCCAATCCTTCAATACTCAGTCTGCCTGCCCAGCCTATTACTCCTTCCCCTTTCTCCCTCTACCCCTGTCTTATTCACCATTGTCTGTCCATGTGCACCCTCATAGCCTCAAAACAACAACAAACAGAACAAACAAAAAACCACCAAGGGGTTGAACGTTGATAATAAAAACATTGTACACTAACCAGCTCTATCCACATACAGGCACAGTCTTTCTTCTTTCTTTTTTTTTCCTTTTTTTCTCTCGTCTGTTAGTCAGTTTAGACACGTTACAATTGACCTATACTGTGACTATGCACTCATCAGCTGAAAATCGAAATCAAGAGCAAATATACAGTCATTACTAAAGTCAGATGCTGACCATTGAAAGATACTGGATGTTTGCATTCCCAGTGTGTACATCACTGCAATTTTGTCTTTGACTGTGTCTGCCTGTCTCTTTTCCTCTCTCTCACATGTTGAGAGGTGAAGAAAAAAGAAAATGAAAAAAAAAAATCAAATTTTCCAGGAAAACAAACTTCTTTTTTTTCTCTACTAGTGGAAGCACACTACACTAATTGCTTCGAAATGTATTATCATAAAGCATTTTATTAACCTGAAGTCAGAAAACATGTTTTCACAAACAACCCTACAGTGTGAACTAACTGCCCAGTTTGATGGCAAAGCAGACACAAGGAATAGATCAAGATAGGTGACACTTTACTTCAAAATGGCTCAGAAGTCTCCATCCACTGCTCTGCACTTGAACAGGAAAAAGCTTCAACTTCAAGGAATGTCAGCTATTGAATTTGTGAATTTGTTAGATCCTGATTCTTTCATCCATTTTCTATGTGCTATGAAGGAGTATGTCACATCAATACCTGAGGCTAGTGAATTTAAGAACACTGTCCACAGGTGTGAAGATGAAGCAGGAATATTTCGGGTTTCACAGAAAATTTTTAGTTAAAAAAAATCAGGGTTAAAATACATCTATTTTAGATAATTACTGTAAAACAAAAGAAGACTTTTTTATATTTGAATCTGGTCTTGCAAGGTTCTTAGCAACCAGTAAGTAGGAGCAAGTTTACTGTTTCTGATCCTGTGTTGATACATGGATGATTTTTTTACGGGTGGATGTTGGTGTTTGCAGGTAAGTCTGGTGACCCTGATGAAGCAGCTGACAGCCAGTCAGAGGATGAGGACAAGCCAGCAGAGCAAGAGTCACGCTCCAGGGACTTCCTCAAGGCTGCTCTCAGGCTGTCCAAGTACAAGCAGTTGGTCAATACGGAGGACAATGAAGATCGTGATGACAATCCTGATGACATCAATCTTGCTCTGGATAAGATGGGCGATGATTCCAGCAGAGATTTTGCGGCTGCTGAATCCCAGTCTTCGTATGCCGAAGATGAAGATGACCTTGGTGTTAACAAAGTAAATGAGCAGAAAAACGATTTTGGCTATCAAGAGCTGGAGGATGAGTATGGTTCACGACCTGTGCCAGTGTCATCCAGTTCTTCAGCAAGCCGCAGAAGAGATGTGGATGGGCTGCAGTCTGTACCCTCCCTGACCAGCCGCACACTAGCTGGGGGTGTGGTGAAAAGTGTCAATGTGACAGGACTGGTGCCAGCAATGGCTGGTGCTGACCGAGTTGTGGGCCATGAGTATGGAGTTCGGCCTTTGCTGGAAGATGATGAACTGCAACAGGCATATGGCACTCAGCCCTCTTCGGCCAGCAAACCAGTGGTGGATGCCGATGTCAATGCCTCTACAACAACGACTACTTCGGCGGCCACTGCCATGACCCTGTCACAGTCCTCATCCATCACTTCACCAGATGAAGTTCATGCAAACAGTGATGTTTTTGCTGCTGCACCCTTCCGCAAGTCCATTAAACGCAGGACACCTTCTGGCATGACGGGGTCCGGAACCTCATCAGCTCAAGGAGACATTTTTTCCATGGCTCCCTTCAAATCATGCAGTGCTAGTCAAAGTCAGAGCTCTTCACAGACTGTCAGCCCTGCTGAAACTGTGACGTACAGTCATGCTTCCCAGTCCAGCCAAGCATCCCAGTCCAGACAGAGTCCTGAATTTGATATATTTGGCAATGCTCCATTCAGTGGGAAGAGAACCCCCAGCTCCACAGCCACAGGGCCCTCATCCAGCACCGTGTCCCCCCTGGCACCAGACCCCTCAGTGTTGACGCCTGATGAGGCTCTGCCAGGGGCTGGAACTGTCTCACAGAAAACAGTGGCCAGCTCTGCTGTCAGTCCTGATAATTCCAGGTCAGGACAGATGTTTACTGCTCACCTGCCCCAACCCCCCACTGTGACCCAGCAAGGAGACAGCAGTTTGCAGATGCCCCCCATCACAACTCCAGAGGACCCCTTTGGGGCTGTTCCCTTTCAGCAAGCCATGAAGCGGGGCAGGAGCAAGGGAACGGCTGGTGGTGCTCAGAAGTTGCTTGGCCCTGTCTCCAGCACCCCCATGAAGGCCAAACACCCTCAGTCTGTTGCCAAGTCCACGGCCAAGGGACCCCTCCAGCCATCTGCCCAGGTAGAATGGCAGCCAGGCGGGGGTGGAGACTTGTTTGGCATGGACCCAGTGTTCATCATGAAGCAGGCAGAGCGACCAGATCATCTGCTGACTCTGGACTCGGATGATCAGATCCTGGTGTCCGAGTCCAATGACTCTGGTCAGTACCATCGACTGAAAACCCGCAATGCCAAAAGGACCAGTCGTGATCTGCCTGTCAGAGACGTCTCTAGTGCTGCATTCTCCAACATGAGTTTTAACGATGAGGATGAACTGAACGACTCCCCTGCCCTTGACCCTGACTTTCTTCCTCACTCTGCAGGCATGGGCTCCTCCCAGTCCACACACAACTTGCACACGTCGAGCATGCGACATGCTGGCTTTTCCAAAGGGAGCTCCCCGCCCATGGTCACAAATGCGTCCAGTGAGTCAGGGAAGGTGTCTGACTGTGGTACCTGGCCACGCAAGCACAAACGCTTTCCCCAAGGTGCTACTGCTGAGCCCTTTACAGTGAAGAAGAAGTGATACTGCAGGAAAAGATAAACCATCGGGGGATATCTTTGTGGACAGAAGGAAATTATAGAAGAAGAAACCTTACAATGCAAGCCGAAGCAGGTCTTCTTAAGTGTTATTTTAACTGAGTCAGTTATTCCATGTTCATTTGTGTTGTATGTATCCAGCTGTGGACATGATTGCGAATACATGTTTGTGTATTCTTGTGTGCTTGTATGTGAATTGTATGTCATCACACTTGATGTAAGTTTGAAATAAATGAATGTGTGTGTGTGTGTGTGTGTGTGTGTGTATGCTTGTGGCTGTGGTCATGTGCATGTGCATGCACATGTACGCACGAGATGTATAGTTTAGAAACTTTTATTTTAATTGTAAATGAATATATTTGGTTTGGTTTTAGTATCAATAGAATTACAAAGCTCTTTTTCATGGATGTCATTCATTTCAGTTCTCAAATTGTACTATAGTACCGGTATATTGAATTTTACCATGATAGATGGATGGGGTGTAACACATATATATATATATATCTATTATGTATTGTCTTTTTTAGTCTGTAAGTGTAACATTTGTATATGTTATGACATCCTCAGCCAGTAAACTGATACTTCGAAACATCTTTGAATGAATACTTACTTACAGAAAAGTTGATTGCGTGGGACATTTCTGATTATTCCTATGCTCATAGTTTTCTTTGCAGTATTTGTGAAAACAGCATTTGTACTTGTAAGTTTTATTCCATTCTTAAATATATTTCATAAACATGAGCAAGAGTATTGACATATAATCATTTAATCAGGTGAGTTTGTTTATATATGTTTTTTCCTTCAGCAGCTTGTATGCAAGAGAGTAAATCATCATTATTTATCACAGTTCCTTTTTTAAATGGAGATATGTGGAAAGTATCTTTTTTATTCATCCGTCTGTGTGATCTATATGATAAACACTTGGTGGTAACTATTTAATTTGTCATTGGTGGATAACCATGCGGCTCTTTTAATTTGATGTGATACAAGTAAAAACACAAAAAATACATTTGCTGGTGACCTTGACCTTTCTTCAAGATCACTTCTAACTGTCACTTAAGAGATATATTAAGACTGTTTCCAAGGTCTAGACGAGAAATTCTGGTATGTTGTTGTCTCCTTTGAAAGTTGATCTCTTCCGACTGTTCTCAAGGTGGGAATTCTCTTGTGGTGGACAGAGCAGGACTAGCAATGTTTGCTGTGGCTGATGGACGAGCACTATGATAAACTAGTGATAATAAAGAACTGTTTTCAAACATGCACATCAGATACATCCAAATCGTTCTGATATATAGTATTATATGGATACTGGTCAGTACTTCCTCCATACCACTTCACTGTTCCATACATACACGTGTGTGCATGCACATACATATTCACAATCCATAATCTCAAATGATAATCAGCTTGGAGCAGCATGATGGATCTTAGTAAATTAAGAATGTAGTGATTGTGTTATGCCACAGAGGCTCAGAATTACAATTGTTTTTGTTCCACATTCAGAGCACATGGTCCAGAAACCAGATATTCCATGCTCAGTTAGCCCGCAGGTACATTGTTCACAGAGCAGTCAATCAGTTTCATCATCATCACATTGTTTACAGAGTAGTCAGTTTCATCATCATCGCTGGACCATTTACAACCTCACCTGCTCAAATCTATAAAGTGGCACATATATTATTTCAGGAGTTCTTGTCAGGCAAGATAAAACAGTCATGATACGTTGATGATCAACCTGCTCATATTGTATGTGAACATAACTTTTCCCTGCATTGTGTTGTTCTTGAGTCCGAAAACATTTATGGATAAATATATGTAGTGCAATTGCATCAGAATATCAAGGATCTAAATCCAGTTCCTCTTGATTTATAAATAAGGTTGGGCCATGTTGGTTTTTTGAAAAGTAAAATGAAAAGACAAGGTATGTAATGTACAGGTAATTGGTAATGGATTATTTATTCTATTTTCGTTCTTCGTATTGTAACTAAAGCAACAACATTTAGAAAGAAAAAAAATTAAGCATTGCAGCTTCCAGCCATGAGAATACTTAGAATGTTAGAAAAAACAAAATGTGAATTAAGATGAATGATTCTTTAGGAGATATTATTCCATTGATTGTTTATTAGGTGAACATGAAAATAAGTCAGTTTATTAGATGAAAGTGAAAATAAGTCCGAAAGAAAAGAAGTCTGGTCGTTGTGAATGGCAATCCACTACATCATCCCTCCAGTCTCCTTGCTCTCTTATCACCATCCTCACCTTGATTGGCTGGTCTCTAGTCCAAATTTGAAACATACTTGTTAATTCAACATACACTAGTCATTGTGGGTATCAAAATTTGTATTGCATGCCCAGGTCCCTTAGATGATGGTAATGTGTGTAGAGTAGTTCATAAGTCATATTGTTTCATGTTATCTTTGGTCAGTAGTATTACATATTACAGTCGGACATCTGAAGTAAAAATGCCATATTTAGTCAGAAGTCTTATCCAGCCCTCGGTGTGCCATAAAGCTCTGTCCTAGGCCTTATCCTGTTCTTTCTGTACGCTACTCTTTCTGATGTCATTTCTGGTCATTCTGTTTTACCACTCTTTTGCTGTTGCTGCTTAACTAAAGAAGTCTGCTGAACATCATCAAACAGATAGTCTTAGGTGGTCAGTCTGATAAACACAGTCAATTATGTGAACTTCAATGGATTAATCAATACCTTTCTGTTGAAACTAAAAAAAAAACACTTTTATTTCCACTTTTGTGCTTTCATGAATCAAACACTGTAATTCTCTTCCAACAGGTTATCCCCATAATCTTCTTCAGCGAATTCAAAACTTAAAAACAATGCTACCTGTCAGACAGTCAGAGTCCCACATACTGATCACATTTCTCCTCACATCTGTACTTGCCACTGTTGAGGACAGAGTTATGCGTCTCTGCTTTTTAGCTTTCCACTCCACTGGAATCTTTCAAACCTTATCAGTGCTACACTCCCTCAAGAACTCTCCGTTCTTTCTCTGACTGTTATTTTCAGAAAATTCCTCATGCTGATACAACCTGTTGTGAATGCTCTTTCCTCTTTGCTGCTCCTCACATCTGGAACAGCCTTTCATATCATATTTGTTCAATTTTGTCTGATCTCTTTCTGCTTTTCACTCTTTCTTAACTCAAAACTGATCTTTTCAAAACCTGTCTGTGAGCACTCTTGGTCTCCTGCTTCTATAACAACACCCCATACCTGCCAACTCACTTTGTATGTATGAGGAATGAGAGAAGGGGGTGGGGGATGCAGGTGGGGGTAGGGTGAGGGGTGGGGGGTGGGGGCAGAGTAGGGTGGGAGAGCAAGGGGAGAGAGAGAGTGGTCATGAGTGGTTCATGTAATCTCTTTTTTGACTCACTTGTGTAAACAAAGTGAGTCTATGTTTTAACCCGGTGTTCGGTTGCCTGTATGTCTGTGTGTCCATGGTAAACTTTAACATTGACATTTTCTCTGCAAATACTTTGTCAGCTGACACCAAATTAGGCATAAAAATGGGAAAAATTCAGTTCTTTCCAGTCATCTTGTTTAAAACAATATTGCACCTCTTGGATGGGCACAAAAAAATAAAAAAAGAAGCCAAATTATATGCAAACTGCATTTACTGTTATATTTATATTTTTTGTATTCTCTAAACGTGGCACTTTAATCTGATATTCTGACACAACAACAAGAGCAGTCATTATTATCATTTTTTGTTCAAACAGGAACTTCTTTTGCTAAGCATGGAAGTTTTATTTATTTTGCAAACGTTTTGGTGCAGATAGTAAAAAAGGGAAATTAATCTGAAATTAATGCTAGGGGACTTAATTTGCTTTAAACTGATCTTTCTCATCTTAAACATCACATTTTGAAATTACATTCAATACATAAAAAGCTTGTGTGTTTTACTCTCAGTGTACAGGGCTTTCACTATGTTCATTCGCCCAAGTGGTCTTTTTCAGAAAATACTAAAATCAATATGACGAGTGGACTTTATAGATCTATTGGCTGAGCCCTGAAGGTCATGGGCAAAGATCAGTTGCATACACATATTTATACACATTCAAAGCGCATGCTCATATTCTTCGCGAACGCGAACGACGCCATTTTGTTTCAAGTTGTTGACCTGCCCATTCAATCCTATATTCAATGGACAATACATGATAACATGTGATGGAAAGTTGGAGAAGGAGACCGTTAAATATTTATTTAGAGAAAGATTTGTGAACGCCTCATCACTTACTGGATTATGCCCCAAACTGCCATAAAAATATCCACAGCATCAGTCGGAATTCACAGTTAAAAATTGTAAACCATGCGAGTTAATACCCTTGAATTGATCATGATGAAACGAAAAATTTCCAGTCTTGACTTTTCACTTCTTACGACATTTAGAAGTACTTGTACTTGGCTCTACATGTTATTAGTTTAACAAAATACTAAATTTTCATATCAGCTTTAAAACTATAAAACTAGAATGAACATAAAAGAGAAATTGAATCGACCGTGTCGTACTACATTCCCGGCGGGTGTAACTAAACATGTACATCTATCTAGATTTAGAGAAAACGGCTAAATGTTGCAGTGTGATTGCAATTTTTTTTTTATTGCCCTTAAAGATTTTTTGAATGCCCAGGATAACCAGAATAATATGATTTAAACAATGTTCTCACTGCGAATACCCAATTGATTTATCGCCCTTTAAAAAAGTATGTTCAAATATTAAATTTTAGAACGTCAGTAAAGGAGCCACGATAGTGTAATGGGTAAGACAGTTTCTTCTCACCTGAACACACGGGGTTCTAATCTGGTTAGGACTTTTTTTTTTTTTTTTTTAACCTGAAGCTTTATAATAACAAATACAGAACACATTTTAACGATCAGATCTTTTTAAAAAGTGTATCACAAGTGAGTCTTGAAGGCCTTGCCTTTCTTGTTCTTTCATTTAGAACACCTTGAGCTCTTAGAGAGATGGGACACGATAAAATGAAGATAGTTATTATTAATAGTACAATGTAGTAGTAAGTATTGCACATTTTGCATACAGTTTAGAATCATTACATTTGTACAGATTCCTGCACCTGTCCCCTTTGGCTGACCAGTCAGTAGACAGGTCAGTTAGTTATCTTGTTTGAAAATGGGCAGATTTAAGATCAATGCATAAGCAATTGAAAATGGGCAGATTTAAGATCAATGCATAAGCGTACTGCTATTACTTTTGTTTCTTTGTTCTTTGATGTAGTGTGTCCACAGTATTACACATAGACATATGTTTTTAAAGGAAGATTCTTAATGTGATATGAAATGATTGATTGCATGTGTGATTGTGTGTGATTTGTTCTTGTCATTGTCACTAAAGTGGTTGGTAATTTGTTGCTTTTTTTTAATTTTTAAATAACATTTGTCAGTTGGTTTCTGTTTGTATTTTATTTGGTTTTTGCTATGCTTTTGATAAGGCAGATATTTTAGCTTATGAAAATGCAAGACTCAGATACTCTTGTTTTTTGTGTGATTTTCCTTGGACACAGATATTGATGAAAGGTTTATCTTTCTTTTTTTCTTTTTATTTCTGTCATTTATTTATGTTGATTTTTTCATCTTGTCTTCAGAAAAATGTTGTCCAGTTTTAATTTGTACAAGGGTGTAATATAGTTTTTGATTGAAGGGAAGAGAGAGAGGGCTTTATAATGAGACTTTGTTCAGACTTTTAAGACTGCACATCCAGGCTGTAGACAGGTAAGAAATGTTAATAAATTACATACCTTTCAAAGAGTATCTTTTTAAAAGGTTTTTGTGATGATAAGAACATCTGTTCCTGTAGATGAATGATGTTACTGTCTTTTGCTAATAAGAAGAGATGCTTCTCTTAGAAAAACAATATCAGGATGTTGATGATTTAATCTTAAAAAAATAATTGAAAATTGATGGTTTGTCAACCATTCTAACGTAAATTATTTTTTAAAATGTAGTTGGAAATATGTCACAGACACTGTCAGTTTTCCTAAGCATTTTATGGAAGCAATTCATCATATGCATCTGGTATTTTTGTCAAGTCTTTCCCCACTTGTCTGTTTATCTTTTTGTTTTTCATAACATCTGTTCTCATTTTGTTTGCTGGTTGATATGTCTGGGTGGGTATGGGAACTGGGCACAGTGGGATATGCACTAGCTGCCATCCTGCAGGTTGTTTATTTATTAATTATTTTTTTGTTGCTTTTTGTTTGTTGTTGGAAGAAAGTTTCCTTAGAATTTGAAGTTTGAACTTACTTGTTATATATTCAAGAAGTTTCACACCTATTTCCACACCAACATGATACAGGAAAGTCATGGGTTTAATAGGCTGTGAGTGAACTGTGTTCACAGTCACATTGAAACTGCCTGGCAAAGGACTGTCATAAATTGGAAGGAGTTCCAAGCCAGTGTCCCGATTGAGGCAAGTTCTTGTCTTGATTTGGATGGCTACTTTCGCCATCTTTGCTTTGGTGGTGGTGGTGGTGGTGTGTTCTGTTGATTGGTTTGTTCGTTTCATGTGGAGATGACAAGTGATTCAGTATGTTTGCAAATTCAGAACAGCCTAGTCGTATGTGTCCTGTGGATTTCATTAGTGCAGGTAATGATTCCATAGGTTGTATATTGTGTTTTTTCATGTTGAAGAAACTTTGTGTCTGGTCTTGCCTTTTGATTGAGAGATGCTTTGGTTTTGGTAATATCCACAGTTTTTCCCTTCAAGACAGAACAAGTAGTGTTCACAACAAGGCGTGGGTGTCTGTCACACAGAGGAGTGGAGGGGAAGAAATGTTGATATTGCCTTGGTTTTAACATGTCACCCCTGATTAGGCCTCCATGGTCAGGTGGGCTCTTAGCAGCAATCAGTCATTTCCTCTGGCCAAGAATTGACCAAATCATCAAATGTTGGTAATAAATGCAGTGAGGGATGCTTTTATGCTGCTTAACATTGACTATCGGTTTTGCAGATACACTTTTTTTTCCTTGCAGTACATTTCACACAGTCTTCTTCCATAGAGCACTACACACAATACACAAGTTCCCCGGTCTCCTTTGTTGTTTTTGTCTTTCACCCTTTTGTTTATTTGGCTTGTGGTCAGTAATGGGATGGTTAGTGTTTGATCATCAGTGAAAGATTAACTGTGTGATCATAAATTGTGTAAATCATTTGTGAGGAGTTCATCACATATCTTCAGACCAAAATCAATGTGTATTTACTTTTTTTGTGTGTGTTTGCATTAAAGAGTGGACATTGTGTGTGTGTGTGTGTGTGTGTGTGTGAGAGAGAGAGAGAGAGAGAGAGTGGATTATTTATTGTGACAAATTTTGTTGTTTTTTAATTGGATCTGCTGGCATTTTCATACACGTTTCTGAAGTGTGGGTGTGGGGTTTGTTCATATTTGTTTCTAAGAGCCAGTGTCAGATGTTCAGGCCAGCATTATTTTGCTGAATCCTTATCCCAGCCCATAGCTTGTAGCTTGTGAATAATCATCTATGCAGGGTATTGTTTTACTGAATAAAATTGAATTTAGATATACTGAGAGCTTGGCACATAGTGTCAAACAGTTGTAAGAAATAAATTATTTGTGTCTGTGTTTGTGTTGTTCCTGCGGTTGGTGGTGACACAGTGTGTGTGTGTGTGTGTGTGTGCAGACAAAAATACACAGTCTGGTGAGGTCTGCATGGAACTTGGTTGTTGAAAAAGAACTGCTTGCATGACTTAAAAAAATGTTTCAGGGAGCATTATTAGGTTGTGTCATGTGTGACTGTGCCTTCGAGAGGGGCATGTTTGGAAGTCAAGCCAGTGTCCCTATTTGCTTAAACTTCTCCAGAATGTTTTCATCAAAGGGTTGGGTTGGTTGGTTTGATATTCTTGTGTTGTTGTTTTTCTGCTTTCTCCTGTGTTGTGCTTGGTAAACTACAAAGTCTTATTTTGACTTTCAAACTGATATTTCATTATGAACTATTGTGCAGATTCTTCAGCAATAAACAAATGAATTTTTGTGTTGGGAAAGTCACCTTTTTTAAAACATCCTCTATTGGTCACATTTGTTCAAAGTCATTTATTGAAGATCTGAATGTGAGCAGTGCATATCTAAGTCTTTAACAATGTCCAAAGCAAAACAAACAAACAAACAACCCCCCCCCCCCCCCCCCCCAAAAAAAAAAAAAAAAAAAACTCAGATTTTTCTCATACCCCAAACACCCTCACAACTATTTTGAATAAATGAGTTTGTAATGGATGATGCATCTGAAAAAATGGAAGATCTGAATTGGTAAAATAAAGAACCGATTCTCCCTGTAATACCCCGAACACAAAAACAACATGCCCATCAGAAAAGAAACCAGTTACTTCTTGCTTGATCTTAAAGACAAAGGGGGTGGGGTGGGGATGGGGTTGATAATACTATCAACTCAGTCCTAGATTCTTACTAATACAAACTGGTGTGAAAATGGTAAGATGGAGAGACAGAGAGGGGGAGAAAGAAAGAGATAAAGAGGTTTGGGGGATGCTTCAGATAGTGCTTTGATTTATTGAGACTGCACAGAAATTATCAGGGCATGTCTGCTGCTCAGATGAAAGGAAGGTTATTAACCAGTCCATCTGGTTTCCAAAGATTTTACAAATAGTTGTATTGCAGACTGATGTACTTTAATGATGATACAAGATCTTTAAAAATCTGTTTCATTATAACCTCAAGTTGATAAAGCGCCTGATTAGGGAATGAGAGTGCTGGGTGAGGTTCATGCACGGATGGGTAATTTTACTTTCTGTCCTGCCCCTTCCTCCAGTCTTTCAGTGGTGTTATAGGTGCTAGTCTTTAGATGAGGTGAGACACTCGACGTCCCGTTTCATGTTTGAGCTTAGCTAGCACATGTAAAAGCACCCGCAGAAACAAGAGTTGTCCCTAACAAAATTGTTTGGAAAAATCCACTTTGATAGGTAAACAAAACTATTTGACAACAGTAAAAAGAGAAAGGGATGATGATATTGCAGTGTGGTAAAATGCTTTCCCTGGCTGTGAAGAGCAGCCCACATCTCAATCAGAAAAGAAAATAGTACTATACTGCATTTGATACACACATTGCTTAAGGTCACAGGATTCTGTTTAATCATTGTTCAAGGTCACAGGAATTTGGTAGTACATGTTGATCAAGCTTGCAAGATTCTGTTACTACAAACATATTGTTGAAGCTCGCAAGATTCTGTTAGTGGAAAAAGAAGCACATCTCTGTTCATCAGAATTATTTTCATGTCACTAAAAATCCCATTTGGCATATGGTAATCTCGCGACAGCTGTCAGACTGCAAGATGATGTTCTTTATGACTATTGTCTTGAACAGTGAAAGGGTCAAAACATGCTCTTTCCTTTTGTGTTGGTTTCATTTTATATCAGTTTTTAAGTAATATCCAGTGAAAGAATTCCACATGTGATGAATGTTCACACTTTAAAAAATGATACAAACTAACAAACAAAACTTATCAAGTGTGATCAATTTTAGGGGTTGTGGGGTGTTGAGGTGGGGATGTAGGGGGAGGGAACTTTTTCAACTTTAAAGCTTACAGGTTTGTGGATGAACTGTCTTGTTCAAACATGACAGCATCTTTTATACACCCAAGTCAGTACTTCCATCAGAACCTGACCACTTTCTCGTGGCAGTAGGCAAGGCAAGCCATTTTATTTTATATGTTGCTTGCTTTTCAGTGGTTCAGTTGCTAAAGCAGCCTTCTGGTAGTCTGAAATTTCTGATTTCTGTAGTTTGGGCACCAGTGAGTCCATTATCTTTAGTTCGAAGGCTCCACTGCTGACATGACAGCAAAAGCATGTGGTTCATAGCTTTATGATCCAGACCTCAAAAGTTCCTAATGTTCAGATGAGAGACACTTGAGTGTGAGCTGACTTTTGTGTTCTTTGTAACAAGTTTTGTTTTTTCAAACTCCTAAAAATGTCTGATAAGGGCTGTCAGACAAAACTTATTCTATAATAGAATAATAGGGATATTTGAGTGAATGATTATAACTTCATGCAGCTTAATAAAAGGGGAAAAAAAACATGTCTCCTGTATAGTTGTGTATCATTTATGGTAATGTGCCATGATCCAGTTGTAAGTTGGATTACCTGTGTGTGTGTGTGTGTGTGTGAGAGAGAGAGAGAGAGAGAGAGATTTAAATTGTTTTCATTTATTGTATCTATTCACTATCCTTTTACATGACATCCTTTGAACAAAAGATGCCAGTTTTTTTAAAAGTCTTAGCATTGAAACTGTTCTTTTGACCTTTAGGATATATGAGCAAATTTATGACTGTGCTGAGTAGTTAGTGTCATTTTCCCCTTCTGTTGTATTGCTTTGGGTTCGGTAAATCATTGCAATTTCTTTTCTTTTTCTCCTTCTTCTCTTCTGTCAGACATACCAATCTTTGTTTTCTTTATTGTACTCAACAGATTTTTGCAGTTTGTGTTGTTTTACCTTGTTTTTGGTTTTGAGTTCATACCACATTGTGGAATTGAAGAATAACTTTGAAAACATTTTGTTTCTGTTAAATATTATAGTCTTTAAAAATAGCTGAATAAAGTCATTTCGTACCACATGAAACTGGTTTAATTCCATCATTTGATAATGTCAATTTGCAGTTACTAATTTCTAGAAGTTGGTCCTGGTTTTGCGGTTTCAGTTGGTATTTTTAGTAGAATGTTACTAAAGATTTTGAATGCTATCATTACTCCATTTTATGTGGTATTTTCTAGTAAACAGTTAATATATAGAATGTAAACATGATCACAATGCTATTTCAGATGGTATTGTCTTGTTGGTAAAAAGATATATATATATATATATATATATACATCTGGATCTTACCATACCAAATGACATTCTTTTGGTATTCACCCTTACTATAATGATTGTCTCTTTGCAGAGAGCATTGCTGAAAAAAGTCTGTTTCCCAAGAAAGAATAGAATTGGTATTTGGGCGGTCCATCTGGCCAGTTGGAACTGTTTTTTTGTTTTTTTCCTTAACGTTTTTGACAGTTTAAGATTATTTCATTTGTTAAAAATGGCTTTCAAGCACAAGCTGTGATGCCAGTAGAATATATGTAAATGAAAATGTAGTCTGTTTTACATGTAAATGGTTGTTATGGTTTTGAATGTGAACAGAAGGAAAACTATAGGTTCTTGTCTCTCTGTCTGTTTTTTGTGCTGCTTGCAACACATCAAAGACCAAAATCAGATCTGCACTTTTCACTTTAGGTGAAAATCTGTCATGGGGATTTAAAAAAAAATAAATCTATCACTGATTGATTTACATATGCAGTTGTTGTTGTTTTTTAATTATGTAATTTACTGCATTGTTTTGGTCAGCAGTCTCTTATGTCATTTCTGTCAGTTGATTGCTGACCTTTTGTGTCTAAAGTCATAAATCGGTCAGTTTATCTTTTTTTTCTGGATACAGGATGATAAAAGTTTCAGTGAATTGGTAGAATTTGTGGGAAGTTTTAGCAGTTTATGGTTAAATTCAGCTGATTTGTTTTAGAGTATTTATTTAACAACTCAGAATATTAATTCAGCAAAATGGTTGTCAACATTTTATCATAATCAGTTGTTTTCTTTGTGCTCTTTTTATGTGTTTACAAGTGACATTTCTCTGTATAAAAACAATAACAATGATGATGTTGGAAATGCTTGCCGCAGGAAATTATATCTCACACAACACTGCTAACTGTTTAAAAGTTTGCAACAATGTCTGGAAGTAAATTCAACCTTGTAATAAGTGCAAATTCAAGTGATAAAATTTGGGGGGAAAAAAGAAAAGAAAAAAATTGAATATGAGTGTGGTTGATAGCAATAGACCCTATATGAGATCAAAACGGTCATAAGTTCCATCACAGGGGAGACATGGAGAGACATGGATATTTTAACATACATTCAAATTATATGGTTGGCTAGTAATTGTATCATTGTCACAAGCCTGACACCATAACATATGATAATTGTTGTTAATTGCCCTGGGTGATATGTATTCTTTTCCATTGAAATCTTTCCACATTAGACTTCAGTGATTTCACATAGTTAGCATGTAGTTAATGGTTATTTTTACCCTTCTTCTGAGGAATCTTAACATGTTAGGGATAACCAGTTTAGTTAAAGGTTAACTTTGGTCAGAAATGGCATGTGTATTGCATGAAAATGATAGCTCACACCTCATTATTTTGACTGATTATTCTCTGTTCATTTTATATTTGATTTGTAATTGGACAGCAAGGTGACATCAGTGGAGTGGAATAGTTTATTGATCTGTGGGCATTTAGTTTCATGTCACCAGGAACTTTGACAAAAATTGAGGTGTATAAAGATAGATTAAAACTTCATTTCATTAGTTATTGTAGCTCAGTGTTCCATGATTTTAGAGTAACACCTTCTGCTCTCCCTGTTATATATGTATGGTAGAAGGCCTTCTTGATCCTGCCCTGAAGAATAAGAAAATGTTACATGTCAAATATAAAAACTTTCTCCATCTTTGTCATGATTAGCATTATGTTTGATGAAGCATTCTCCATCGATATGTCATTTGTATTCTGGTTCAAAGCATTCTCCATTAACAAGTCATTATTAGTATTCTAAATCATTGAGTGGGAATAGTGTTGTAAGGTTTACCTGTCTTGTTAATTATGCATTAGTAGGTTGTATCAAATTAGACAGTAGCATGGAATGTTAACAAGAAAGATGATCAGCACACTCTATTCTTGGTGCACACAATTAACAATCTCATTTGGTTTTTTCATGTCTTATTCTGATGGACTTCTGTATTTTGGATACAGAATTTTGTGAAAAAAAAAGTTTGTGTGTGTGTGTGTGTTTTTGTGATAACTATCATTACAAATTTTAGAGGTGAATGTTCGCCAGACCAGTGAGTAGTAGTCTTCTGTGTTGTTAGTTTTAAATGTGCATAAGTATACATAACAGTTTGGAGGGTAAGGATTGTCACAGTAAGTTCATGTTTTACCAGTACCTGAAGTAAGGACAGCTGTCTTGGAATTTTACTCCGGATGATTGTGTTGTTTTTACATTAGAAGGGATGTGAAGAGAGTACTGGCCTCATGTCACCTGTGAACAGGTAGGAGAAATGATGCTACTGAACCAAGGTGTGTGTTTTGTTGATGACACTCCTTTGCATACCCTAAACTTGAATGCTTAGCCATTTTCTGAATGTGTCATACAGTGTGATTTTAACACACACAGCAGAGCAGTTTTTATTTTGTTTATGTACATACATTTCTTTAGACACCTTTAGGAGATTCTCCTTTGATGTGTGTCACATGTTGCTTCTTGTAAAGGTCAGGTGAAACCAGTCCTGTTCACCTGCAGTCATTTTGTGGTGTCATCCATGGATGGTGACGGTTAGACTTGTAGCTGTTCAGTTTGCTGCTGAAAATAATGAATAAATCATTGATGCATTCCACCTTTACAATGATATTACTCCTTCTTTTCTTTTCATTTTGTTTGAGTGGTGTGTGTGTGTGTGCATGAATGTTCAATGGTAGATTTTTGTTCAGTAATAGACACTGCTGCTGGGTTCACTCACAACAATTCAGATTTTTAATGAGCTTTTTCAAAGGAATGCTCTTTCTCTGTGACACGTTTCTCTCTAAACACTATGTTATAAAAGTATTAGCAAAAGGGCTCAGGACATGTTCATGAACACACTTGCACACATACACATTATAAACTATATTCACACACACACGCTTATAATTAATTATTTAACTTACAAACACAATTGCGCACATACACACCATAAACTATGCTTGCACACACACACTTATAATTAATTATTTAACGTACAAACACATTTGTGCACATACACATTATATACTATATATGCACATTATATTCACACACACACACAAACACTAATAATCCCTGTCCCACAGATCTGTGCTTTCCATTGTTATGCATTTCGTAAAGACATTACCATTAAAGCAGATCACAGAGATCATTGAACAAATTCGGCTTGTTAGAGTGAAAAGAACTTTTGTTAAAAAACAAGTAAAACTTATCAGTAACATTGACTAATTCCTTTTTTTTTTTTTTTTTAAACCATAACACGATAAATAAATTACACAACAAAAATAAATGTATTAACATTCATAAAAGTGAACAAAATTAACAAAAAGCAATCAGATTAAAGCAATTATAAATAAATGTTCCTTCCTAATGTAGACAGCAGGTTACATTATGTGAGAAAAGAAATCAATGTTAACAATGTAAAAAATATAAAAAATCAGTTGTACTTCATTTTGTAAAACTATTACTGATATACCACAATCCAGCAATCTGTAAACACTTCAAACAGCATGGCCTGGTCCCCTCAAAAAGCAGTCTGGTATAGTACAAACATCAGCAAACAACAGTAGGCAGGATCAGACTCCAAGGCAAAATTCTTCCGAATGCATGAATGAACAAACAAAAACAGGTTGACATATAAATAAACAAATGTGTACCAGTTAAAATAACCATACACACACTGGCACAACAAGTCATTTATGATCAGATGTGTACAAACTGAAATAACCGTACATTCATTTACACACTCTTGTACACACACATACACACACACACCCATACCTAAAACAATGCATTCACTAACACCGGTGGTATAGAATAAAGCTCCCAAGGCTCTGTGTCAAGGATTCTCTCTCTCTCAGTCTCTCTGAATAACAACCAAACAACACCTAATCCCTAAAAACAAGCCCCAAAACATTAAGCTTATCACAGGAAACTATATTTTCTCTGTGTATTAATGAATGTATTAATGTGTGTGTACATGTGTTAAGTGTGTGAGTACTTTGTGTGTGTGTGTGTGTGAGAGAGAAAGAGAGAGAATGCGTGAGTACTCGTGTGTGTGTGTGAGTACACACACACACGTGTGTGTGTGTGTGTGTGTGTGTGAGAGAGAGTGTCAGCGTGTGTCTGTGTGTGTACTTGTTTGGAATGCTGAGAGAATGCGAGAATAAAAAATAATTTAAAAAGTGGATTGTTTAACTGAGCATGATGGATGCAAGTCCAAACAAATTTACACAGGCACTGTCAAGAAATGACAGCAATAAGCCTGACCTGGGAGACAGCCAAAAATAGACTGTCCAGAGATCACAGGTGGTTTGTGCAGGTGGGAGGGGGGGCGTCTACAGTGGAGGCCCCATGCTCCTCAAAGTAGCCAAACTACTTCAGTCAATCAGTCTTAAAAAAACAAAAAACAACAACAACAACATAGATATGCATAGAAAATGGGAGATTGCAATCGGTTCTTCATAACAATATTTCTCCTGTTCTTCTTCCCCTGCCTGTTGTGCTTTCTGCTCTGTCTGTCTGTCTGTGTATCCACTGTTCAAGCCAATCAGGCAGGACAGGTGTGCGTAATTCTGAACTGGAGGATCTCTCTGCCAGCATCATGCCAGAACAGGAAGGCGATAACGATGATGACATGCCACCATTGGTGGCTTGAGCCAATGTAGTCAAACACACCTGCAACATTGAATCACATGTTTCATGTTTATGTTTTGTGTCTGTGGGAAAATTATGGCGGCTTTCATGACTGGTGTAAATGTGTGTGTGTGTGTGTGTGTGTGTGTGTGTTTGCTTATTTTTGTATACATCCATGCATATGTATTTCATGTAAGTGTGCATGTGTGTGTGTGAAGGTACATGTCATTGTATGTATACTTGCGCACATATGTGTGTGTGAGCATAAGCATAAATGTGTGCTTGAACATGAATGTAAATAACACTGAGATGTTCACTCATCATGTGTGCTGTGTGAAAAGCATTCAAAGGGATGTACATTGATTGTGCTAGCTTGAAAACTGGTTCCAGATGCCATTATTCAGCTGCTAGGTCTCTCCAGTCAACTTGACAGCAGCTTTACTTCTATTGTCTTGAAAACATCTGACCATATGCTTTACCATGAATTTATGTACTTTGTAAGAATGCTTTAAAAATTAAAAAAATCTAAGCAGTGGTTATTGCCAGCGTTTACCCTGGATTTATGTGTTCCATTCATTGTTATTCATTAGTTATATAGGCAGATTTGTTTCCAGTAATTTGCTGACAGGTTCTGATATGATTGTTGAGTCTGATCCATCTCAGCTGGAATAAACTAGACAATTTTTATCTCAACAAGTTTGAAAACAATACACATATGAGATGATGCATAAAAAAACCAACAACAACCTAAGACAAAATAAACATACAACAACCACCTAAGACACAATGAATATCAAGCAATGATAAAATTACAAACATTTGTTGTACACATTTTTTCAAAACATGTTGTTTTAATTGCCACAAACGACCTGGAATTAAGTTGATAATTATGTTCGCCAAATTTCTTTTGAACTAACTTGGCAACATCTCATCAGAAAATACATAACAAGAACACCGATCCATATTACACATCATACATACCTGGAAACATTCTCTCCGGAAGTTTGGAGATGTAAAAGGAAAATGCCAGCATTCCCAGCAAATACATTGTGGTGATCTTGGGTACAAACATCTGAAATAAAGAAGAGAAAAACAGTCACAAAAGAGAGGAATGAGCTGGAAGCCAAAGCACTGAGGCTGTACACACACAACGCAACACACATACTTGTTACGCAAATATTTATATATATGTATACAAACTCTAACCTGCACTATGGGGCTAGAGATGCCCCCATTGAGGTAGATCCAGTGCAGGGAGGGAATGATGCCGTAGGCTGCCAGCCCCACGTACACAGCCATGCGTGTGTAGTACCAGCGTGCCGTGAAGAAGTGGGGGTGGAGCTGGAACCACAGGGTGGACACCGTCAGCACGGTGATGATGATCATGTACACGTCCCTCCAGATCTGTGTGGATGCGAGAGACACAACACACAGATTATACACTTGTCTTCACTGTTTGATGGATTGTTTTGTGGGTTTGTTTGGGTTTATTTTTTAGTAGTGGTTTTGGCTTTGTTTGGAGATATGCGTCTGTGGATGTATAGTACTTATATGGTGCAGACTCCCCATATAATAGGCTCTAAGTGCCTCATATTAAGAAATATGTTTACAATAGTGCATAAGACTAAGAGCATACAACATTACATGAGGACACAGAAGAGAAAAAAATCCTACACCAAGACAATACTACAAAATTGCAGAAAGGAATAATCACATCAAAAAAGCACAAAATATGCACCCCCACACAAAACATACATGCACACGCAAACAGTAAACGTATATATTTTCGCACACACATTGAAAAATACCAGTGTGTGTCCGCTACTCCAAACATATTCTTTAGAAACTATCATCTACAATGGGCGCAACAGCTGCATAGCTGCATAGCTACAGCATCATATCAGACTTTCAATCTGAGGGTCCTGAGTTTGATCCCAGTGTTGGTGTTCGGTGGATGAAGGTTATTTTTCAATATTCCCAGTCATACAGATCTACCTGTACCCTGAAAACCCTTGTTTTTATGCATGTATGAATAGGATCAAATCTGGACATTAACAAGTTCACACTGGAGTTGCAGCCATTTAACGCAAAAGGGGCAGTAAAGGAGATGCCAGGTGATGAAGAAGAATTGTTGTTAAGCGAATACAGTTTCATGCATTCTAAACACACACATACACATACAAGCACTTACACACACACACATACATAATTATATATATACACACACACACACACACACACACACACAAACAGTGCCACACACAGTGCCACACACACACACCATGAATATATGCATTCATCCACATACACACATGCTCATAATGACATATGAACAGACATGTATACAAAAGCACATGTACGCACAACCGCACCACATTATGAATGATACATACACAGAGACAGAAAAGCACTCACAGATAAGCAATAAAAAGCATAGTGGACAGCAGGAAGGTAACAGCCGATGATGCCAATGGAGACACCTGTCATGTCCACTTGTAGCCACCGTCGACTGGCACGCTCCGAGTGACAGCAAAATATATGAAAACCCGTTGAGCAAATCATGCAAAACTGGAAGAGAAATGATGAGAAAAAAACAACTTAACTTGTCTGTGTATCCATGGAACACACACACACACACACACATACACACACACACACACAAAGTTTTGAGCAAACACACATAACACAAAATACCATAAACCTGTATACAGTACTAATGCACAATGCATTTATACTAATACATTTACATTATCAACAGAAAGAGACACGTCATATATCCATGTACAGAAAGCGCTTCACAGTTTTTAATCATTGAGGAAACTGAGTGCTGATCAAAATATACAACTGTAAACATAAGATACTCTGTGTGTGTGTGTGTGTGTGTGTGTGTGTGTGTGTGTGTGTGTGTGTGTGTGTGTGTGTGTGTGTGTGTGAGTGTGTGTGTGTGCATGCGTGCACGCGTGTGTGTGCATGTGTGTGCATGTTAATTACTGTGCCAAGTGAACAGCTGATTATCTCTGCTGGTGCCAGCCTGACCTGGAAGCAGAGCAGTCCCAGAGTGAGGATGACATGGTCAGTGAATTCCCCCTTCAGGCGAGGAAGAGCGATCAGATTGTCGTACAGCATCAGCACCAGGAACAGCAGGAAGCCAATCAGATGTGACCAGATGTTCAATGTTTCATTGTTCCACACCAGTAAACTGAAACACATAATTTAAGGTACATCTCAAAACCATGAAACAAACTTCAAAGAAAACAGTACAGATGTAAGTTTGTTTAACAGTACAGACATCAGTTTGTTTAAGTTACCCCTGCCGATCCTTGTTGAAATGAAACCAGTGTGTTGTGAATTTGAAATGAAAGAACTACTTAGTACTTGTGTTCTTTTCAATGGTGTACCTTGCTAAGCAAAAATTGTTATATCCCATAAGGAAAAAGTTCAAATTTGTACAGATAGTTTACCAGCTTTTTAACATTTTATCTCCAAAACACATTCACTAATTCAAACATGTATACTCATCAGTAGCAGTCAAGGGGTTAAAATGCAAGGTCAGCTGGGTTTTGTTATCAAAACTAAATACAAGTATTTTGGTTTTCAGGTACAGAGACCAGGTACATTCCCATGCACAAAAAAGAGCCAGACTTTGTGTTTGGATCTTGGAATAGAAATTGTGTGCACAGTCTTTCCTGGTATAAATAAATGACTGAGACTTATCCAGTTTATGAGGAAACAGGCAGAAGAATGTTATGTCTGCTGCTGTGATTTTTAAGAGAAATATGCATTGTGTGATAAGATTTTTCCATGAAGGGCATGTTCAGCATGTTTAGCTGTAGTGTGTGTGTGTGTGTGTGTGTGTGTGTGTGTGTGTGTGTGTGTGTGTGTGTTGTGTATTTTATCTGTGTGTGTGCGTGTGTGTGTGTGTCACTGTGTGTGTGTCACTGTGTGTTTGTGTGTATTCAGTCAATGTCTATCTACACTAAGTGATGTAAGACAAAAAAATTACAATTTCACAAAAGCAATAACAAATAGCACACAACAAAACAACAACAACAACAAAATCAAACAAACAAAAAACCCCTGTAATGTGTGTCATTTTAGATTATTAGTAACAGGCCTTCAAGTCAGTACACATGACAGTAAAACACATTATTCAAATTTCTTAAAACTTCTTGCAACTACAAAGAATAACCAAGCAAAACTCTGTGTGTGTGTGTGTGCGTGTGTGTGTATGAGGGGAGGGCAGGGGAGTGTGTGTTAGTGTGTATGTGTGTGAGGGAGCTACAAATGTGTGTTGCAACATATATAAAACTACAGTGCATAGCAAACCACTGATTCGGTTTTTATTAATAGACGAAGAATGACAAAAGATATTATGTATATGTATCTTACCATTAAAAGTGATTTCTTTTCATTTGTAGAATCAGAAGTCTTAACAGTAAATTAAATCACTTTTTGTGTTGTGACATTTAACTGTGCTGACAAGTTTTTAGTATGAATTCATATGATTTGTTTGTCACTGTATTTTAGTACTTCACAAATTGGATGATAATGAAAAACATACCTCTTCATGCATAAGCCAAAAGGCAAGAAGACCCTGTATCCATTTACAACCCATGGGTTACCTTTCAGAAAATCTGGAATTTCGCTGTATCTGAAAAGTTTGATTTCCTCTGGATGCGGTTCACACATTCCAGTTCGACACATGGTAACACCATGGTCATCGATCTCAATGTCCAGTATACGATATGCTTCGCTGGCGTTGCCTGAGTTCGCCTGTTGACGTGCATTGTAAACCTGGCGATTTTTCACACTTTCAAATCTTTCTGGATTCATCATTTCGCTGTTGAAGCAGCGAATGCAATCAACAACACACCACGTTAAACATACTAGGTAATTAAAAGTCACGAAATCAAGTATACACGAGCTTATCTGTACCCATCGGACGAATCCTGAGCTGAGTATTCAATCACTGCCTAGAAGTCTGGCACCTGAAGGAAGTCACTCGATCGCACCCGGCATAATCCTGACAACCAAAACCATGACTTGTTTGTGACTGCTTTTGTTGTGCCAACCACAGGTTTTCGGCGTTTTGGTTTGAGGTTGCACGTCTCATACTGTGCATATTTTGCAAAGCGTCATCTGTTGCTGGTGCAACTGGGTGTAATCTATGAATTTCTCATTCAAGTTCTATTTTTTTCGTGCAGGTCCAGAACCGAACAAAGCAACGAGAAATCATTGTACCCTGGAGATACCAGACAGTTCGACATGCTTGGATTTGTCTCCCCTTGGTACCGGATCCAGGTGTAAAATGCCGTGTTCGCACCCTACTTGAAAATGTCTCCCGGGGGGAAAGCTTATCATATGTCACGGCTTTTAGGCTTTATTAGCCTTTTACCTGATTGTTAGGACTTTTTCCCCTTAAAAACAAAAAACAAACTCTTTATTAGAGTGCGCAATTATTAATGTGATGGCTAGCTTCCTATGGGGAAATTTATGTGGAAGCCGGCGGCACTGGCGTAAGTCAGTTAATATTGATCCTTATAGTGTTTATCTAATAAATTCTTAAGATTGTTAAGTGTTCCTGCAGTGACATTATTACTGGAAAGATTATTCCACAAGTTAACAACCCTGTTAGTAAAAAGAAAAAGTGTGAAAAAAGGGTTGATTGGTGAATGTCTTCATTAGTTTTGCCGCAAAACAAAGTGAAGACATTCACCGGCCGGCCGGGTAGTGGATGTCCCTGGTATGAGTACTGTCCTTTGGAGTGAAAAGATTTTGTGTTGTAGTGCTCTTATCATAATGTCCATGTAGAATTTTATATGTCTCGATCATATCACCCCTTAACCTGCGATCTTCAAGGCTTGGGAGTTTCAAACTACTTAATTTCTCTTCAGTTCGTAGCCGGATACTCAGTGATGCTACCCAGTCCCTATAATTTACTTGGTAAATCTTCTCTGTACATTTTCTATCAAACCAATATGTTTTCTAAGGTAAGGGGACCATACCACATTACCATATTCAAGGACTGGTCTTCAGTACTACTGATTTAAATAATGACACCATGACATCTTTATTTGTGTACTAGTTAACTGAAATGGATGATCACTGATGCCTGTTATTCTATTCAGTTGCCCCCCACCCACCCCTTTTTTTTTCTTTTTCTTTTTCTCAAACTGTAGCATCAATGTGCCGTTCAAAATTTAGATTTTTATCCACCAAAATTACCAAATCACGGTCTGACTTCGCTGAACAAAAATTCCCGCGAAAGAAGTAGGAGTTTTTTTTCACGCGCGCGCGCGTGATTGTATATGTAGTGTGGCACCTGGATACATTTGTTCAGTGGCGTTTTCGAGACTCAGGCCTTCGTGTCCGTCTTCAAATGTTAGCATGTGATTTGTGTGTGTGTGTGTGTGTGTGTGTGTGTTGTCCATTTGTACGCTTGTGTCGTTGTGTCAGTGCATGTCAGTGTGTGCGCTGCCCATTCAGTTTATTTCGTTTTTGTCACGTTATTTTCCCCCTAAATCTTCTTTCTCTTCGTTCACTTTTGCGTTTTTGTTTATTTCATTCTGGTTTGTTGTTTTTTTTAGGGGGGGGGGGGGTTGTTTTTTTCTTCTTCTTTTTTTTTTTTTTTTTTTTTTTTTGCAAGTTCTTTTTCATTTCTATGTCCCTGTCTCAAATCTCAATGAAAAATACACACGCGCGCGCACTCGGCGGAATCAGCCCACTTACACTCACACACACAATGTACTGATACACACACACACTCACACACACACACACACACACACACACACACAAACACACACACACACACACAAACACACGCACAGACGCACTGACACACACACAAACACAGCAACACTGACACTGACACATGCGCGCGCACACACACACACACACACCAAAGAGTCCATAACAGTAATCATTTATTGTCGCAACAAACAATGCTGTTCTGACACAAAACAGACACGCTCAAAGAAAACAGAAAATAGGAGAAAAAAAAAGTTTCACAATAAAATATAAAGTCCTAGGTCCTCCCTCATCATTTTTTTCTTCTTTCAAACTTCCTCTCTTGCTTAGTGTATGCCAGTGCACGCACAGATATGAACACACGCATCGACACAGACCGGTTAGGGCATCTACCCACCAACTCATCCAAGTATGATAATAAGCAAACGGGTAACCAACAAAATTAACAAAATAGCATCATTGTCAAAACAAATCCAGTGGAGGAGTACTGATAACGAAAACTATCATTAAAAATCAAGGAAAAAACGAATGCTACCTATTACGGCTTCTGAATAGCAGACTGACTGACCCACTTGCATATCACAACGTCTCACCGGCAGTTTCAGTTTCAGTTTCAGTAGTTCAAAGAGGCGTCACTGCGTTCGGACAAATCCATATACGCTACACCACATCTGCGAAGCAGATGCCTGACCAGCAGCGTAACCCAACGCGCTTAGTCAGGCCTTGAGGAAAAAAAGAAAAAAAAAGGTGAATAAATAATAGATAAGCGTGCATAAATAAGTAAATAAATAAATAAATAAATAAATAATTACAATATAAAAAGGTGTCTCACCGGCAATGTCTTTAACACCAAAGAATCACCTCCCACCCCATCCCCTCCTTACCCCTCCTCTTAGACACACATCGTAATCACCGCTTGTACATTGTAACGGCATCAGTGTTGTTGGGAGACGAAATAGTTTCTTCACACAACAGTAAAAGATAGGCTTAAAAAGAGAGAAGATTAAAAAAATAAAAAAAATAAACAAAATAAATTGTGATATTTCATAAACTCTGCTATAAAAAAAAAATGCGGCAAATGTGTAGACCAAGTTTATACTGAACGCGAAAACAAGCATTGCGTTGAAACAATCTCATGTAGGCCGATATAAAGTAAAACTTCCAAACTGTCCGCCAAAATTCTATCTTCCTTTTCATTATCAATGCTCATGCACCCAAAACGTTTATCAATTTATCTGTTTATCTAGTTTTCTGAGACGTCATATAGCAGACAAAAAAGTACTTCAGTACTTCAGCACACACATCAATATACATTTCCCAAACGCTGTAGAACAGGGGGGGAAATGTTGCACAAAATAATACTTGCATTTAGTCACAACAGTCAAATACATTTCAATACTACAAACTGAAATCCATTTCAGCAGATTCCGATAATCTCAGGCACTGTTGAGATGGGGTGTTCTCCCATATCCATACAAACTCGAGAGCTGTGTGAAGACAGGCGCTGATTTCACCCCACCCACCGAACATGCAGAAAGTACAAAACAGAAAACGATGTCAGCTTGAGTTTGGATGGAAAATTCAGTAAACTGCTTTCGATAGAAATCTTCAATCACAGAACACCTGCTTGGAAAGGACTGAGCAGTTATTTGCAACCAGGTCAGTTGTTAGCCACCTCTGCAAATAGCAGCAAGTGTTTCCTGTTTCATTTTCAGGAGAAAATTAAGAGTCGTGCAGGAGTAAAGCAGCAGTGGGCTACCCGGGGACAGTTTCATCGCTGATGCCAACTGACCACAGACCCTTCAAGGTTCTTTCTTGTTTTTTTTTAATTAAAAAAAATCCCCAAAGCAAAATTTTACGGAATTGTCAACGTCAAAGGAATACGTTTATGGAACAAGAAAGTGACAATACGTGTGCCTTTTTTTTCAGGCTTCACTGGATCGTTATTTGCAGTTTTCAACCCTGATATACCCATCTGTGGTCACCGTGGGCAATAAGCATAAAAGATGAATGGGTTTTGGCAAGAGAATTAACAACTGAAGGATTACCGATCGTTGCATGACTTGAATAACAAAGTGAAAGGACCGTTTGTAAAGATAAATGCAGTAAGATTTTATTTGAGTTTTAAACTGAACTAGATGTTATTGGAATCTACTGAAGTATAATATAACACAAAAACAGGTGCTTGCCTATTTGCAAAAGTTTTGAGTATTATCTCACAAAAGCAGATGTAGGATGTGAGGGCAAATACTCACCATTTAATTCCCGCTGCTTTGCCGACCCATCACATTATTACTGCATTTATATGTTAAAAAGTTGTTTTTTTACTCTATGGATGTCAGTAAATATAACTCTCTGAACTTTGAAATTCGAAACAAGATTCCCAGGGTGCGCATCTCGACTGACCCCCTCATCTGATTCGAAGAAATGTCACCCAGATTTCAACTGCCAGGTAAGTACTCGTCGAAGTTTACAATGACCTATTTTCAAATAGTTCAAATCTGTTTTCGATAAATAGTTGTTTCGATCCAGTATTGTCTCCATAAATAAACAGGCTTGCTAGCGCGTGCAAGTGTGTACATACATACACACGTACGTGTGCGCACTTACACGCGCGCGCGCGCGCGCGCACACACACACACACACACACACACTATTAAAAGAGTATTAGCAGTGACATTTCTCAAACTACCTTGACTGTTCGTTTTCTGCACTTTTAATTTTCAGAACCTTTGGTTCACTATCACTAGCGTCCTGTCTCTGCTTGCTGCGATGCAGCATGACCTCCACAATGATGTACCCCAAGAGACCAAGGATTGACAAGGTCAAGGACACATACAGGCGTTGATACAGACACAGGAACCGAGCCAGGACAAAGGTCAGGGTGAAGGCCGTTGCCTTGGAGGTATGGTAGGTGGCGAAAGCTCCCGTCACTTGTTTTGGAAACACCATCGCCACCAGAGCTGAAAACAAAGGAGAGGGAGTTAAGTATTTATCAGTTATGAATGCGCATAAAACTAGGTAGCCTACATGAGATCAAACCATTTGCATTTGTGAATGAACACTCACAAACAGTTGATTCTATATATATATATATATATCTATATCTATATATATATATATATATATATATATATATATATATATATCTTTGTATATATGTGTGTGGGGTTGGGGGAGGGAGATATGGGCGTATGTGTGTGTGCTTGTACAAGTAAATGTTCATCTGTGTGTGTGTGTGTGTGTGTGTGTGTGTGTGTGTGTGTGTGTGTGTGTGTGTGCCGTGGAAGCTGCGATACGTAGACTAGAAATGAGTGTGTGGAGGAGGGGGGTAGAGGAGGTGCAAGGTAATGTGTGTGTGTGTGTGTGTGTGTGTGTTTGTGTTGGAGCTCATGTACGTTTATATGTATTTGACTGTGCTTTCATATCTGTGAAACTGCATGTTTGGTGCATTTCTGTTGTGCATGTGTGTGTGTGTGTGTGAATGTGTGTCTTCATGTTTTACATTTATTCGCTTATTTATCACCATTGTTGTCTTTTTTTCTTTTTTTTAATCATTTTATTAGTATTACTATTATTATTACTACTACCTTTTTCTATATTATAATTATTATTCATTTATTTATTTATTTATTTATGTAAGCTTATCTATTATTTATTCCCCCGTTGTTGTTTTTTGTTTTGTTTTTGTTTTGTTTTTTTTGGGGGGGGTTTGTTGTTGTTTTTCTCAAGGCCTGACTAAGCGCGTTGGGTTACGCTGCTGGTCAGGAATCTGCTTGGCAGATGTGGTGTTAGCGTGTATAGTTTGTCCGAACGCAGTGACGCCTCCTTGAGCAACTGAAACTGAAACTGAAACTGATTCCATAATCTTCCTTTAAAAAATCAATTCTTTGTATTTACAAGGTTCATATGCATAAAAAGGGAACACAAAAATCTAACCAAAATAAAGAGAAGGAAAAACGTATATACACACCCAGATAAAGATGTTGATGAATTGAATATACACAAAAGGTACGAAACGAAAAGTATATGTCATTGTTAGGTTAAAAAAATTCAATACATGTATGAAATGAAGTGTGTCTGTAAGAGGACATATATGAATATGACGTGGAAAATGTTGATTTCATGATCTTCCCTGAGCTACAGAGTCGAGAGTCGCGAGTCGAAAGTAAAACCCGCAGCTGGGGTAGGAAAGGGGAAACAACCTTTTTACTTTCATTCAACATTTTGCTCGTCTGCATGAACTCTTTAAATGTACATTTGAAAAGCCTAAGTATCCATAATAACATTGCAACGACAAAACAGTCCAGTATACCTTTGTAAAAACAACTGTATAACCCCAAGAACCCATCAGCTGTACAAAAGGTAATTAACACAACAACTGAACTATGAAGATGAGCAGTGGTTGTATGTTATCAGGAAGGCGATGGGTGTGAGAGAGAGTGGCGTTTGGCAGATGGTGGAAGGAGAGGTACAAGAAAAAACAACAACACACTATCCACCCTAAGAATCGAAATCATAACTTGAGTGTGTAGCTGATCACTTTCATAGCTGGGGAAAAAAATAACAACACAACACAATACAACACACACACACACACACACACACACACACACACACACACACACACACACATATATATATACACACACGCACGCGCGAGCGTGAGAGTACAGAAACTGTAGAAGAAGAGAGAAAGCTGAAAGCAAGTGGAATGTCGATTGGTGAGGACTTCACCAAACTGAATTATGATCTACTAATGAACGCACAAAAACTCTAACTCTTTCTGCAAGATACAAGAATACTTTAAATCTCTAAAAGAGAAATTGTTGACTCATCTGCCGATTAAACAAAGGCGACATATCAATGTACAAAAAGAAAAAAAAAAGAGAAAAAGCAGTCATGACATTCACAGACCAATACAAAGAAGTGACACTCACAATTGAACTGAGCCTGAAAGATGCCCTCCGCGAAGCCCGAAAAGCAGGGCAGGATGAAGAGGTAGCCTATCTTGGTTCCTGTCGGGTTCCACGACAGCATGGCCACGTTCACGCTGAGGTCCGCTATGGCTGCTGACGTGAACAGGATTCGCCGACCCAGCAGCTTGGCGGCGTAGTTCATGCCGACCGCCTGGGCAGCTGTCAGAACCCCGAACACGGTCATGACGTAGCCCACCCACTGGATACCCACCGAGCAGCTCACAAATTTCTGCAATAAAAAAAAAAAAGTGGGTTGTAAGTTAAGTTTTACTTTCATAAGACGTGTCCATCCCAGAGAACGGAGTATGGCTGCCTACATGGCGGGGTAAAAACGGTCATACACGTAAAAGCCCACTCGTGTACATACGAGTGAAAGCGGGAGTTGCAGCCCACGAAAGAAGAAGATATAAGACGTGTCCGCATTTCAAGCGATAAGTTCATCTTCAAGGACTGTGTTAAATCAAAATATGCATTACCACTCAACATAGTCGTTGAAGAAGCACCTATGATTTGAAATGCTGACACCTTATCAAAGTGGGTCTCTTTTTTGAACATTGATTCAGTACTCATTGTTTATTTCATTGCCGTATTTTTCTGCAATCGTTTTGGGCTTTGTCAAGATGTTCCACAATGCCGCGTTATTCGGGATTCGGATTAGTCTGTATCAATAATCATTATGTCAGCATTTGGGGATGAAAATTTTTTTAGAGCTTGCTGACTTAGCACACTGTTGTTTCTTTTCTTATGTTTGGATTCTGGGTCGTGTTGTGTGCATGTGACATACGGTAAACGAATAGTGGTTGATGCAGCAGCAGCAGCACAGCAATAATGTGAATTTTCGAAACGTTCGATATGGTTCTAACACCAGCAGCAATAGTAGCAGATATAGCTTTAACAGCAGTAGCAGCAGTTGTCATCATCAACATCCTCGTCGTCGACATGTCATGGTTGTAGCTGCAGCAGTTATAGCAGCAAATGTCCATGTGGACGGCCGCATCTGCAGCACCAATACAAGTAGTATAGTGATGGTAGTAGTCTTCTAATGGAAAATCATTGAAGTAGGTTGCGCGTGTTGGGTATTTCTTTTTCTTTTAACATAGTCAGTCATGTTTTTGAAAAAGAAGCTACCATATGAATGTTTGGATTGAACTGAACAGAAGATTGCAAAATATGTTAAATCTTGTTCAGATGAAGAGTTGCAAAGTTTTTTCCCCATGGCTGCAGCGTTTTGCTATTTGAAATGCATGCTTTGTATTTCTATCAGCCGCTTTATCGATGCTTCAGTCTGTCAGTCTTTTATTTATATTTCTTATTTCTTTTGGAGGGGAATTTAGGCATTCGGAAAGCAGACTGAGAGAAAGTAAGATTGTTTCCATTTGACAGAAGTGACTGAAAAGGAAAAAAAAAAAAGAGACTGAAGACTGTCATAAGAAACAAAGTGTTGACAAGGTATTTTGTGAATTTTTCTGTGTGAATAAGTTGCGTGCTATGACATACACATGGACAGGGAGCCAGAGTAGCGGCTCATTCAGATGGTTTTTCACCCCCCAACAAAAAGCTGGTGGCCAAATGACACAGGACTATTGCTACACAACTTCTTCTCTAAGGACAGAGACACTTGAAGTGAAAGGCACTGTTTTTGAGGTATGTGGAAATATGAAAATTCAGGAGCTACAAATTAAAAACGAAACAAAAAGTCTGTAAATACACAGAAGAATAGTCTCCCACTTCGTCAAAGCCACTGACGGGCGCAACAGCCGAATGGTTGAAGCGTTGGACTTTCAATCTGAGGGTCCCAGGTTCGAATCACGGTGACGGCGCCTGGTGGGTAAAGGGTGGAGATTTTTACGATCTCCCAGGTCAATATATGTGCAGACCTGCTAGTGCCTGAACCCCCTTCGTGTGTATACGCAAGCAGAAGATCAAATACGCACGTTAAAAATCTTGTAATCCATGTCAGTGTTCGGTGGGTTATGGAAATAAGAACATACCCAGCATGCACACCCCCGAAAGCGGAGTATGGCTGCCTACATGGCGGGTTAAAAACGGTCAGACACGTAAAAGCCCACTCGCGTATATGCGAGTGAACGTGGGAGTTGCAGCCCACGAACGCAGAAGAAGAAAATGAAGTCAAAGCCACGTTTCTATAAAGAGGTTGTAGTTTAAACTCTGGAAGCTGTCCCAGACATCAAGAAGAATGTGTGCGGAAGATAATGTGAGACTGAACCGTCAACCATGCCCACAAATGGTACTAAGATTTGCTGCCAGATACCATACTGAATATTCACATTAACTTTAAGAAAAAGCTAACCGGGATTCGAATTTCATTCGACAAAGACGTTCACATGTTATCAGTTTCTGTAACTGTTTTCACAATGACGCTTTCAAGAGATTTGTTTACCTGAATTATAGCACAGATTTAAACGAACATGTGCGAGTGTTTTGCAATGGAGGAATATAAGAAATGACTTTACATCTTCATAGTTTGCGGGACCAAAAACGGAAAGAGCAAGATGGCGGCACATTACTTTAGTGATTGAATCTGCATCAAAATTGAAAAATATAACATTTAGATTTGAGTCGAAACCACTGAAAATTGATTACAACAACTTCTTCAATTCTTCAAATTGGAAGGTCAGCCGTCATTGCTGACTATTTATGACCTGTGTGCGTAGAGGCGTCAAAAAACAACAACAACAACAACAACAAAACTATTATGTAAACCTAATCAGAACCTAAGTAGACCTATCTTCCTACTGGAGGGGGTGGCAGTGAGAAAGAACATGTATACATATTCCCTCCCACCGTCACTCGCAGCGTCCCTCCGGAGGATCCTAAAAAAAAATTAAAAAAAAAAAAGGGGGGGGGGGGGGGACTAAACTGTGATCTTGTTCAGCTCCCTCTTGAAAGCTACCAAGGAGCCTCTGCTGCTGTTTCAGGCAGGGAGTTCCAGGCGGGGATGGTTGATGGGGAAAAAAACTGTATTTGTAAGGGTCAGAGGAGGAGCTAAGATGGACAAATTTGTGTCGATGATTTGATCTTGTTTTGCTGGATCCTTTCTTGAGAAATTTGTCTGGAGGGATGTCTACAATGCCATTGACAATTTTATACATTAGGGTTAGCCTTTGTCTGTTCCGCCGTGATTCGAGGGATTCCCATCCTAGTTCTTGCAGCATGGATGTTACGCTGCTGGTCCACACATAGTCGTTGTGTACATAACGTGCTGCTCTTCTTTGGACCATTTCAATCTTGTTCTTTTGGCCTTCTTTGTACGGGCTCCAGACTGATGAGCAATACTCCAGGTGCGGGCGTATGAGAGTTTGGTAGGCGTTGGCTTTGGTGGTTTTATTGGATATTTTTAGATTCCTTTTTAGGAAGCCTACCATGCTATTGGCTTTATTGGTGACTCTTGTAACATGTTATTTCCAGTTTAGATCATTTCTTATGTCGACGCCCAGATATTTTGCGCTGTCAACGTGCTCGAGGGTGTGTCCTTTTAATTTGTATTTGTAGCTGATGGGGTTCCTTGATGTTGTACATGTAAGGACATTACATTTTTCTGGGTGGAATTCCATTCCCCAACGCTGCTCCCAGTCAGACAGTGTGTTGAGGTCTCGTTGGAGCATTTTGCAGTCTTGGATTGTCTTGATGGTAGAGTAGACTATACAGTCATCAGCGAACAATCTAATATTGGCCTTGATGTTCTGAGGCAGGTCGTTGATGTAAATCAGAAATAGGATGGGGCCTAGAACCGTCCCCTGTGGGACTCCGCAGATGACAAGTGCTGGCTCAGATTTTTCGCCGTCAACTACGACGATTTGGGTGCGGTCGGAAAGGAAGGCCTTGATCCAGTCCAACGTTGATCCTCGTGTACCATAATGGTCCAGCTTATGGAGGAGGCTATCAATGGTAATATCGTTTCATCTATGCACAAAAATTGCCGGTAAAATAGGTCCCTTAATTTAGGACCTTAAAATAAGACTTTAACAGAATTTTCATACCTCGTTATACTCTGCCAGAAGAATGCCGCTGTTCATGGCCTGTGCCATAAAGAATGGCAACAACAGAAGCATTTTGGGAACCAGCAGCATGGACAGACAACTCGTGGTGCTTTTCTTGATACTGCTCTCCCCTGCTTGGATTTCCTGTTCGGACAATCGTGATAACAAATATTGGACAGTGACAAATCATCATCATCAATAGTATCATCATCACTGTAATGTATTTAGTCTACTTTGGTTATTTATATTATTATTATCATTGCTGTTATAGATGCTGTTGTAATCATTAGGCCTTTGTGTCAATGTAGGCTTATGAACGTTGCCTCTTTGCAGTCTTTCTGCTGCTATTCCATATCCACAATCTTCTCATGCACATGGTGAAACAGCTGTTTGCCTTTTTCTTCATGTAGAGAGAAACAGCAAGGTGATATTGTGGTTTATTTTGTTTGAACTGTCGATCAATAAAGGTGTAAAGTTTATCATGACTTTTGCATGCTTTCAAGAGTACAACTGATAAATCCAGGACCTCGTTGTTACTTATATTTACAGTCCCTGGCTCAATGCTTTGCTCTTTGTATCTATCATTGTACTGTCAATACCTGGAATGGAAGGACAATCTGAGAGGTAATTTCTATCATTTCACTGGGAATTGGGCTTTTTGCCATTTTTTACAAACTTCAAGTTGCTTCACTAATAAACAGCTTCAAGCAATAAGTCTCTAGAACCTTAACATAGTGTTCACATGATTATACTACAAATGGTAACATGGTTATATTGTTACAAACTTGCGTGAAAAGAATCTAAATATTTAAATCTGAACTTTAAAACTTGAGATACAGACAACAACTTAGTTTAGAATATATTCATATTACTATGAACACTTTGTTCCTGTCCTAAACATGATCTTAACATCACAATAACATTTCATTTTTCCACTGAAAACACATAGAACACAGTAATTAACGTGTTCTCCATTGCGTTGGCTTACCTGGCTTCTCGGAAGCGGAGGCAGGGCCAAAATGGTAAGCAGCAGTCCGGCCACGTTGCAGGCCAGGTAGATAGACATGAGGATGTACACGATATACTGTTCTGGCTGCTCGATCTTCACGCTGTTCAAACTCATGCCGGGACACACACCTGTCCAGATTTTTAAAAAGTAAAATGTAGGTATATACTTTGATGTATGACATTTTATTCACGAAAATGGCATCAGCTGATGTATTATGTGTGTCTTAAAAAATAAAAAATAAAAAAGAAGGAGGAAAAAACAAGAATGGCATAACTATAATGTATAAACGACGAGTTTATAGATATGTTTTTACCCTCTCTTTTCATGTATTTCGTCTGTGATAAAGCAATTTAATATAATTATGCAAACTTATGTAATACCACTTATGTTCTTCAAATTGTGATGGATGAATGTTCCAGAAACAGTTTAACTGATAACAATTAAATGGCGTGACACATGTACATACATTTGAAACAAAATTCAACATTAATTTTTTTCTCTGAATGCAAAGAGCATCTTGCTTAATCAAATCATAATACATGGCGGGGTAAAATCAGTCATGCACGTAAAAGCCCACTCGTGTACACACGAGTGAATGTGGGGGTTGCAGCTCACGGACGAAGACGAAGAAGACGAAGAAGAAGAAAATAATGACACTGGCATTATGTATATATATAAGCATCATGTAAAGTGCTGTATCCGATTTGTAACAGTTCTATCGTGATAACAGCACGGCATCCTCCAGCAACACGCTAAGCACCAAGCTAGAACACTGACAATGGCTCCCTCTGCTGGCAATCTCAAGGCGTTTCCTGCCTGTACACAGTACCGTCACCACAGCAAATCCTTAGGAAGTGCACTGCTATGATCTTGGGGCAGACTACTGGCCATGTAGTGGCAGGGTGACTATCCCTATCACTGCTATGATCTAGGGGCAGACTACTGGCAATGTAGTGGCAGGGTGACTATCCCTATCACTGCTATGATCTAGGGGCAGACTACTGGCAATGTAGTGGCAGGGTGACTATCTCTATCCCTGCTATGACCTAGGGGCAGACTACTGGCAATGTAGTGGCAGGGTGACTATCCCTATCCCTGCTATGACCTAGGGGCAGACTACTGGCAATGTAGTGGCAGGGTGACTATCCCTATCCCTGCTATGACCTAGGGGCAGATTACTGGCAATGTAGTGGCAGGGTGACTATCCCTATCCCAGCAGGTCCCCAGATGGTGGTAGGGGAGTGATCCCAGACATGCGGTTAGCTCACTGAGATATATGCTTACATCACTAAATATGTCTATGGGTTAGCTGCCATTGGAACAAGCAGCCCCAGACCAACTGCTAACGCTCCTATCACCAAGGGGTGGGTTATCATGTGAGTTGACATTTACTGCCAACTGGCTTTCGCCCAACAGATCAAGGTTTTCAATACGTAAGTCTTCAGTGAAGGTGGGTTTACAGTCAGTGAGGGAAGGTATTCATAAGCGACGTCACACTCGAAGTTAAGACGCTGGAAGAAGTGGAATCATTCACATATCTGGGAGGCACCATCCACAAGCAGGCTGGCATAAACGCAGATGTCAAAACATGGACCGGCAAGGCCAGAGCAGCCTTTGTATAGTTCAAGAACGTCTGGAGCTTTAGAGTGCTGTCAAAACATACTAAAATCCGGCTTTTCAATTCCAACGTGAAATCCGTGCTACTGTATAGTGCTGAGACATGGAGGATAACAATGACTACCCTCAACAAAATGTTGACGTTCGCCAACAGCTGTCTGAGAGGTATCCTCCAGATCAACTGGTCAAATAAGATCAGCGACATCGACCTGTGGAAGAAGACACACCAACAGCCAGCTGAAAGTGAAATATTATTATGAAAGTGGGGAAGGGTTGGGCACACAATAAGAAAACCAGGGTTAAGAATCACCAGACAGGTCATAATAAATCATGGAATCCCCAAGGGAAGAGAAAAAGAGGCTGACCGACTAACACCTGGTGAAAAGACCTCCATGCAGACAAGAATAAGACGGGCCTTACTTGGACTGGAGTTTCGTCTCCTGGACGAGCCAGGTCATTTACCCCAATAGTGGCAGTGACCTCATCACATCTAACAAAGAGACGCCAATTGCACAACAGTAGTGTTCCGAATCTTTAAAACACACACACACACACACACACACACACACACACACACACACACACACACACACACACACACACACACACTGAAGAAGAAGAAGAAGAGGAAGAAGAAGAAGAAAGAAAGAAAGAAAGAAAGAAAACCCCAATCCAATGACTTCCCCGAACTGCCAGCAAGGAGTAAACTCAAATGTTGTTTGAAAAAGATCTGCTGCTGACAAGGACATGCACAACAGATGACCACAAAATCATCATCAAATTCTCTGTGGTATGATTTCCATCCTCACCAGCTCCGCAGACCTTGTTGTGGGGGTCCGAGGCGGAGTCGTTGTAGGAGCCCCTCTGGAGGACCAGGCTGGCGATCAGGTTGCCGGAGATCTGCGTGGCCTCGTAGAACGCGAAGAACACCCCGTTGAACCGGCTGAGGGCCCCGTGGGTCTCTATCTGACAAGCCACAGTCACCTCTCTGCGTCAGGCAGTGTGTGGACTGGTATCATATTGTACTGTATTGTATTACTTTTTTTTTGTCACAACAGATTTCTCTGTGTGAAATTCGGGCTGCTCTCCCTAGAGAGAATGCGTCGCTACACTGAGAGCGCCACTTTTTTTCCCCCTACCTGCAGTTTTATTTATTTTCCTATGGAAGTGGATTTTTCTACTGAATTTTGCCACGGACAACCCTTTTGTTGCCGTGGGTTCTTTTACGTGCGATAAGCGCATGCTGTGGACGGGACCTCCGTTTATCGTGTCATCCGAATAGCTAGCGTCCAGACCACCACTCAAGGTCTAGTGGAGGGGAAGAAAATACTGGCGACTATATGACTATATGAACCAGTGCGCTCAGATTCTCTCGCTTCCTACGCAGACGCGTCACCTCTCGGCCAACACTACTGGTGGTAGTGTTGATGGTGATAATAGCATAGCAAATGGGTCACGTCTTATTTCTTTTGATAAGGGAGACTTGAGTGCTAAGGATGACGGAAGTACTAGCGATCATGGTAATAAAGACTGCTTCATAAACACACACACACACACACACACACACACACACACACACACGTGCGGGCGTTAGGAGTTAGCTAGCTACTGATAACTCAACACACACACACACACACACACACACACACACACACAGACAAACACACTCACTCACACACACACACACTCACTCACACACACACACACACACACACACACACACACACACACACACACACACACACACACACACATGTGCGCGCGTTAGGAGCTAGCTAGCTACTGATAACTCAACACACACACACACACACACACAATGTTTGACAGCGGCATAAGCCATGCCGGAGGCCGTGCAGTAGAGCCCCTGGGCAGTCCACATGGGACACAGACACAGACACACACACAGACACAGACACAGACACACAGACAAAGACACACACACACACACACACACACACACACACACACACACACACACACACCTGTTTGACAACGGCATAAGCCATGCCCGTGGCCGTGCAGTACAGGCCCTGGGCAGTCCACATGGGGCCGGCCATGGCACCCAGCAGCAGGGAGGAGGTGAGCAGGGTGGGGAAGGTGGGGTAGAAGTTGCTGACCGTGTACAGCAGGTGGCAGACAAAGGCCAGCACCAGCGTGCGCTTGGCGTTCAGGAAGCGGATCACCAGGGGCGACAGCGTGCCGAACACTGCGATAATGATGATAAGGATGATGATAATAATGATAAGAGGAAAATAACAATAACAATAATAATACTAATAATAAATGATAATTATAATGATAATCCCACAGTCGCCAGTATTTTCTCCCCCTCCACTAGACCTTGAGTGGTGGTCTGGACGCTAGTCATTCGGATGAGGCGATAAACCGAGGTCACGTGTGCAGCAGCGAGGCAGTTAACGCACGTAAAAGAACCCACGGCAACAAAAGGTTTGTCCATGGCAAATTCATGTAGAAAAATCCACTTCGATGATAATGATAACATTCTTCTTCTTCTTCTTCTTATCATTACTATAATTATTATCATCATTATTATTATTGTTCTCATTCTCCTTATTATTATTATCTTCATTATTATCAAAATTCTTTACATAGTTCATACATTATGCAGCAGAGATAAATCAAAGCCCTTATACACACACCAGTCATTCACAGGCATGCATAACTTCAGATTCACACAGATGAAAAACAAAACCGACAAACACGTGGAAACTCAACATCAGAGAGAAACTGTAGACGAGTAAGGAGAGGAAGGAGAAGAGGAGGGGTGAGGGGGGGGGGGGACGGGGGTGCTGTTTGGGGATGAGATAGGTTTTAAAACCAGACCTGCAAGAGCTAAGTTCAGATATAACGATATGAAAAAGGGAACTCGTTTCAAGTGCAAGTCTTAGAGACTGTGAAGTGTTTATATCTGGGAACGCGGAAACCGAGTTGATCCAAAGCTGATCGTAGACAGCGAGATGGGGTGTGTGTATTATATTTGTATTTGTATTTCTTTTTATCTAAACAGATTTCTCTGTGTGAAATTCGGGCTACTCTCCCCAGGGAGAGCGTGTCGCTACACGACAGCGCCACCCTTTTTTTTTTTTTTTTTTTTCTGAGTGCAGTTTTATTTGTTTTTCCTATCGAAGTGGATTTTTCTACAGAATTTTGCCAAGAACAACCCTAATAATAATAATAATAATGATAATGGTATCTATATAGCTTTGAATATTGTGCAGAGACAAATCAAAGCGCTTTCGCACCAGTCATTCACGCGCATGCATTACTCAAAAACTGGAGAAACTGAAGACAAGGAAGAGGCAGGGAAGGGAGGCTATTTTCCTAATCCGCATTATTTTCCGTATCCGCATTATACATCAGACCACGGGATAGTGTCAGTCCATCGGGTTTGAGTTTGGTGTGAACGCATGAATTCACATGAGACCCGAACAGATTATTTTGCTTTGTGTAAATTTGCCTCTGCACACACACACACACACACACACACACACACACACACACACACACACAGGCAGACAGACAGGCAGACAGACAGGCAGACACACACACACACACACACACACACACACACACACACCAGCCAACTGGGTTAGGGCAAGATACTGATTTTAGTGTCAAGGTTTTCTGTGTTGCAGTTTTTGAAACACATTCGAGTTACAATTCGAAAAAAAGCTGCCTTGGCACGAATGCATCTCTGCGCACGTGGGCTGTGGTTTTCTTGTTCACTTGAGTAGACCTCTATGAATGGGTTTGTTCTGTGTATGACCGTATCTTGCCTTACCATTGCATCACACCCGTGTAAAACATTATAATAAAAGAGAGACAGACGGATATATGGATGTATGCAAAAGGCACATATACGCACAAATATAATATACACACGTTTACGCACACAGATAGTACGTACACAGATACACATGCGCGCGCCTACTTTATTACATGGAAACACACACACACACACACACACACAACACGCACACACAAAGTTGCTTTTGCAAACGATGGTATCGGTGCAGGAATATTATACGTGCACTCAGCACTGTTATAGGTATCATCTTACTGGGCGAACAATTACCAGGGAAGGAGAAAGCGCACATGGCAGTTTGTGAATGGGTCACATTTGATTCCAGTGGGATAAGGGATGCTGCGTGCTGTGTGGCGGCCTGTAAGAAACCCAAAGGCAATAGATGCACAGACTTGTGTGTGTTATTTCCCCTTAAGTTGTCGATAGTCGTCCCAGTTCAAAACCATGGATATTCATTCATGCTTAAACCCTATGACAATGGATGCAGAGACTTTTATGTGTGTTTTTTCTTCTTCTTAATTTGTCGATAGTCGAGTTAGTTCAAAACCATGGGCTTTCGTTAATGTCTAAACCAGTCGACTTTGTTCAAAACCATGGGCTTTCGTTAATGTCTAAACCCTATGACAATGGATGCAGAGACTTTTATGTGTTTTTCCCCTTGATTTGTTGATAGTCGACTTAGTTCAAAAACATGGGTTTTCATTCATGTTTCTTATCATCATCGTCTTCTTCTTCTTCTGCTTCTTCTTCCCCCAGAACTCTGTCAAGAGTCACTAGGGCGCTGCAGTGAACTGCTGACCAGGTCTGTCGGCTGTGTGTCAAAACCTGGTTTCTAGATCCCGTCCATTCTGCCATGCTGTCAGTCCATCGTTGTTGTTGTTGTTTTTGTTTTTCCTTTTCCCTCTGTCTCTCTCTCCACTGACCTACATACCTATAATGGAGCCAGCCATTGACCTACATACCTATGGTGGAGCAAGCCACTGACCTACCTACGTAAAATGGAGCCACTGACCTACCTACTTATGATGGAGCCATTAACCTACATACCTATGATAGTCAGTCACTGACCTACATACCTATGATGGAGACATTGACCTACATACCTATGATGGAGCCACTGACCTACATACCTATGATAGAGACATTGACCTACATACCTATGATAGAGCCACTGACCTACATACCTATGGTGGAGCCAACCACTGACCTACCTACATGTGATGGAGCGACTGACCTATATACCTATGATGGAGCCATTAACCTACATACCTATGATGGAGTCACTGACCTACATACCTATGATGGAGCCACTGACCTACATACCTATGATGGAGCCACTGACCTACATACCTATGATAGAGACATTGACCTACATACCTATGATGGAGCCACTGACCTACATACCTATGATGGAAAAGTTTCAGTGAGAAAAGTACAGATAGAAAATATTATGTTTTGAGTGCTCTCTTGAATGCGGGTGTTGGGGTGTAAAGGAGGTGGTGTGAAGGTAGTGAATTCCACTGTTTCGGTGCAGCAAAAGCAAAAAAAAAAAAAAAAAAAAGGAACGTTCACCGTATACCTACCTATGATGGAGCCGTAGAGCACGGCCAAGGAGGTGACCCCCAGGCCGGCCGCCTGGTGCAGGCTGCTCTGCAGGTTCTGGATGGCCAGGTTGGCCGTGTAGACGAAGAAGAAGGCCAAGCACAGCACGGCGCACGTGCGCACCGGCCGCTGCACGGGCTTGTCCTCCACCAGACCCCGCCCCTCCCCCTCCTCCTCCTTGCCGCCCGTGGTGTCGCTCTGGCTGGGTCCTGAGATGTCGGTCTGGTACTGGTGGTGGTTCTGGTGATGGAGGTTGTAGCTATCCATCTGGTGAATTAAGAAAAAAGAAAAAAAGAAAAAAGAAAAAGATAATAATAATGGACATAGTGCTCAAAGTGCTTTACATTTCGTTCCTCACTCCCCGCCTCCCCATCAATACTCCTCTCCACCCGCACTTCCACCCACCCCCCACACACGGAAGTACGTGCCAAAAAAACACTCACGCAACTGAACATTGGAAACCACCCACCCACCCTCCAGAAAACACATCCCTGCAACACGCACTCAGGCACACACACACACACGCGCGCGCGCGCGAACGCACGGACACTCACCAGCACCCCGCCACACACACACGGCAAACAGCCTCTTCACAAGAAAACATGCACCCAAAACCAAATCACACCAAGATCAAGATAAAAAAACACACACAAAAAACAAAAACAAAACAACGTGGCGGGGCTGCTGCTAGAGTGGGAAGAGGGTGAGCAAAAGAGGGGTGGGGGGGTTAGAGAGAATGAATGAATGAATGAATGTTTATTTTCCAACGGTGAAGATATTAGCACTATGGCCGACTTACACATCTGCCGTTGTTCTAAGAGACACACAAACATGTACGCATATAAATGTAGTTATACTGAATACTTAATACATGTATAATGTACGAGTATAACACAGCGTCAAACTGAGAGACACAACATCGCTCACATCTGTTCGGAACGGAAGCGAGTAACACACACACGCACACACGCACGCGCGCGCGCGCGCGCGCGCACACACACACACACACACACACACACACACTAACACACACACACACACACAGAGAGAGAGAGAGAGACGGGGAGGGAAGGAGGGAGTAAGAGAGATAGAGGGAAGAGAGAGAAAGAGAGAGAGAGTGAGGGAAGTTGGGAGTAAGAGAGAGTGAGAGAGGGAATGACAGAGAGGGGGGAGGGAAGGAGGGAGTAAGAGAGAGAGGGACTTAACTGTGGAAAAATTACTTTGCACATTCTGACATACAATATCATCTTCTAG
>NC_134876.1:64384308-64386808 GCF_041734735.1 Babylonia areolata
TGCTCATTTGTCAAAGCTGTTCGACAACAACCAAAGCGGAGGGGTGTGCATGAAGACAAACAATGTTGAGAGATGAACAAACGTTTCAATTCAAAACTGAGAGGGTACCTGTCTTATGAACATTTGTCAACTGGGCACTTGTCTAGCGATCAGCTGTACAGTGGTCATCTGCCCAGCAGCAAGCATCTGCTCGGTAATCATCTGTCTCTTGAGCGCCGGTCGAGCATCCTTTGAGTGTGTGCCTGTTGATTATCTTTCCTGCAACCATCAGTTCTGGAACTATTTAATTTGTCCGGTTAGAATCTGCACAGTGGTCAGTTATTGTCCAGTGCGCCTTTGTGTGGTCAGCTGAACATCTGCCCCACAGCCGACTGATGTAACAGCAGCTCTGCCTAGCTAGGTCAGACTGAGTGTGTCAAATCAATATCTATCATCACAGTCTGACACCGAACTGGCGTTACTAGCGCTGACCAGTTATCTCGCTTCTCCACTTGGCCTGTCTTCGTCTATCCCGCCAACCATTGTCTGCATGACAAGAAATAAACACCGACATGTTCGGTTTCCATTACAGATACAGATACAGATACAGAATACTTAATCATCTCAACAAGAGAACTTCATTCATTGCCAAAACAGTTCACTCTCCCCTCTGTAACATTTTTTTTTCATTGCAGTTTCCCTTCCTACCTCACTCGTCACTCATCCAACAGTACACTATCCGGGGGTCTGTTATCAAGTGGTCATCAATCAGAAGACACACCGTAAAAGCGTGCTCGTTATCTGTTTACTGTGTGCCTATTGCCCATCCATCGTAGGAGGCCACGCTAGGGTTAACAACACCTCTTCGAAAACGAAGTATCCTGAAGCACAAAAGTATCGCCGTTGAATGTGATCTCTTGTCTCAGAGCTGAAAGAATATAAGTTACAAAGACAAGAAACATATCAGTCTTTATGAATGTATACACTATGAACCGATAATTTGTGGGGTGTTCTTTTGTACAACTGTTCTGTTTTGTATATGCTGGACGACAGTGATGTTGTGAAATGTGAAAATTGAAACGAAATTGAACCTTGCGTACAAGGGTTAGAAAAAATGTTTGAAAGACTTTGAAGGTGGGCTACAGAGAAGCGCATATGCACATGTCTGTCTGACTGTCTGTCTGCCTGTCTGTATGTATGTATGTATACATGTATGTATATATGTATGTATGCATGCATGCAAGCGTTTGTGTGTGTGTGTGTGTTGGTGGGATTAGTGTGATTTTATATGTGGTGTGTGTGTGTGCATGTGCATGCGTACGTGTGTCTGTTATGTGTGTGTTTCAGATGTGTGGGAGGTGGGGGGGGGGCCTCACACACACACACACACACACACACACACACACACACACACACACAGAGAGAGAGAGAGAGAGAGAGAGAGAGAGAGAAACACACACACACACACACACAACAGAGAGAGAGACAGACACACACACACACACACACACACACACATCCACCCACCCACACAGAATAATCAAATACAACTTATTGACAGACATGCACCACTGTGTGCATTGTCCCTTTCTGGGACCCATACAGTTCATCTCGGCCAGTCTGTGACGTTGCCACCACGCAGGGACGGGCGCGCATTGTGAGAAGACGAAACTGTACTGTTCCTCCGTCCCTTTCAGTCCCAGTCTGTCGCCTCAAGGACCGAGCAATGACACTGTTTCCACGAGAAATCAGTATCGATACGGACATATATGAATATGATAATGTGTGTGTGTGTGTGTGTGTGTGTGTGTGTGTGTGTGTGTGAATAACGTGAACGGCATGGACAGTGCGGCAAAGGGCATGCTCTCATCTTTTGAAATATTCCTCCATTTTTACCTACAACATCTTTTTCAATGTATGATAGTCAGTTGTGTCCGACTATGACCTTCGAAACAGCAGAGGAGGCAACTGCTGTCCCAACTTTCTGGGCTGGAATTTGATGATAGTGGAGTGTGTCGTGCCCAAGTTACATGCCCCCACTCTCTCGACCCAGAAGGCTTTTTGGACAGTCAGAGCTGGTGGGATGGTCCCCTAAGGCTGACAAGCCCCCCAAAAGGCTGCAGCACTAAGAGCGAGTGCAATCTTGCCTCCAACAGCTTTTACTTAGCAGTTAGCCTAACTGTAAGCTCACGAGCTATACTATGTCAGTCTCTGATATAGGCTGAGCGTTGATACGGACATGGTTCACCGGATACAGCACAGGTCGCCAGGGCAGATAGATCGGTCAAGGCCCGAAGTCCTGGAGGTAAGTATACTTACACGGGCTTTTGGAACCATGGCCTTGTGTCTAAGCTGAGGCAGAGAAGCCTTGCGTGGCTGGTAACATTTTTAGGGGGAGGGAGGGAGGGAGGGAGGGAGGCAGGTGATTGGGGGAGGGGGGGGGGGGGGGGCAAAGACGGACACGTCCATTTCTTTCTCTGCGGTCAGAGCGTGGACTCCATGCTAATCCCTCCGACCTGCA
>NC_134876.1:64391808-64399308 GCF_041734735.1 Babylonia areolata
ACGCTCCCAAAGACGCAAGCGTGAAATGGATGACCCTTGACTGAGTGGTCCCAGTCTTCCTATTTGAGCCCATGGCACGCTCAGCTGTAGGTAGAAGTACGTCACAGGCCGAAAAACAACAACAATCACAACAACACACACACACACAAAAAACCCAACAACAACAACAAAAAACACCACAAGAAACACCTGTGATGGGGATCGAACCCGTGTCCTCCCAGTCGTCAGTCCGCGATGTTAACCACTTCGCCACGGCGGCTGGTTTCAAATATGTTTAGGTCACACACACACACACACACACACACACACACACACACACACACACACACACATTCAGAACCTTTCATACCAACCTACCTACTTATCTACATACATTCACACATACCACACACATTCACATACATAGACACATATTCACATCCATACATACATACACATTGACTTACATACATGCATACATACATACATACATTCACACTGACATACATACATCCATACACATTGACAGACATACATACATACATAATATATATTCAAAACATACCACAGTGCTGACCTCTGACGTGGTCAACAGGTGACTCCGCTCTTCCTCCCCTTGCCCTTCCCTCAGCACCTCCCCGTTCTTCTCCACACCCAGCGGCGTTGTCTTCTTCGTCATCATCCTCGGCTGATCGTCGTCATCTGCTTCTGCCCTGTCATCGCTCCTATCGTTCACTACTGACTCACTGTGCAGGTCACTGTGAGCATTGTCTGTCCCCAGCACATCACACGTGGTTGTTGTGGGTGATGCTGGTGGTGTCTCGATGGTGTTGGTGGACACAGGGCCGTTGTCCGTCATCAATACATCACCCGTCGTCATCGTCGTCGTCGTCGTCGGAGTTGTTTCGGCGGCTGAGTTAGTTTGCTGCTCGTCCCTTTCTGCTGACGACTGTGGCGTTCTTGGTGGCACCTGGGAGGTTGATGAGAGCAGCATCCTGCCGTTAGAATGTCTGTCATCGCTGTCAGCACAGTCCGTGTCGGTGTTGAGTGATGAGGGCATCACCAGCTGGGGGGTTTGTTGTTCACTTTCTTCTTCCTTTATGTCTGACACTCGCAAAAGCTGTTTTTAGCCAGTAGTATAAAATTCCAACCCCCTAAAAAAAATGTATTCGGTTACTGAAGTAGTTAAAAAGTTTTGGTTTGTGTTGAAAAAAATAATGAATGGAGACTGTGACTTATTCCTCCACTGCTGATGGTCAGTATAGGATGATGTTCGAATCTCTGACAGACTGGTGATGGCGGTGATCAGCAGACTGGTGGAGGGAGGGCCGAAAGGTCTGCAACAGATCAAGAATTAAAGAACGTCACGTCACTGCAGCATAACCCCTGTCTGACCTCACTGATCCTCAGGATGCTGGTGGGATCAGATGATAACAGCTTCCTCCTTCATTTCTTTCGTTTACTTACACCACCGACATGAAAGCAGTAGTAACAACAAGAACAGTAGTAGCAAAACCAACAACAACAACCCACAGACAAAAGTATGCGTCAGTTACTAAGCATCTAAAATTGTACGGGTTGTATTGTATGACGATGATGATGATATCGATAGTTATATAGCGCCTAGCTTCGGTCAGAGAGCAAACTCTAAGCGCTACACAGACACGGAGTCATTTGCACAACAGGCTGTCCAGACACCTGGCAGAGCCGACTGACTGGAAGGAAATCATTTCGGGAGCAGGAGCAGAAGCAGCAGCAACACACACACACACACACACACACACACACACACACACACACACACACACACACGCAGGGGAAACCCCAGGTATTCTTAGACACTATATTTTCTGTGTTTATAGCACTAGGGAATTTGCACTCTAAATTAACTGGCGGTGAAAGGGTTAAACTAGCCCCTACATGTTTGTAGAACTTTGTATAGCATAGCGGCCTGTTCAGTGGTGTTTTTTTTTCTTTGCCTCCAAATATTGGTGGAAAGATATGTTTAAAGTAAAGTCCGTCCTGCTTCTGAAAAATAGCTGACTGTTTGTCGACAGCAAACGTTATGTGGGTCCGAGGGCAGTAGTAGTGTGACAGCCGTGCTGTGGCTGCTGTCTGTGTTAGCTGGTCTGTGGAGTGGTCCCTCTCTCTCTCTCTCTCTCTGGCCACACGTTTGGATGGAAGCTTTTTAACTCACTCAGTACGGCCAGTCCTCTCTTCTCTACACAGACCCTTCGGATGTCCAGTGGGTGTCTGAATGACCCAACCTTTAGCTTCCGTCGTCAGAATTGTGGTATTCTTTGTCAACATTCACCTCTTCAGTATAAGAGCCTTCCGCTTGCAATATTTTGATGATGGTAACTGGGGTGTAACGCTGTTAACGTCGTCTCTTTCGCCGTTCGTATGGAGAGAGTTAATGCCGTGCCGGCACCTGCCCGGACCCGCCTGACATATGGTTCTGACGTGAGAACGTTTCGTCAAGTCTGAGCTCAAGATCAGTTGTTGTGTGTTCTGTTGTGTTTTTATATAGCATCTCTCCCCCCCCTCCCCCTCCCCATGCCCCCCCCCCCCCACTCTCTCTCTGTGCGTGTGTGCGCGCGCCGAAGCACGTGGGCGTGTCCATGAGTAATTATCATAATACATACAACGCTGTTCTCCGTCTCTTGCTAACCCCTCCCCCTCTTCCCCCCAACATTTTTTTTTTTTTTTTTTTGTATGACCGACGTCAATCAACCATGTTTTTCTTTGTTTTTGTTTTTGCCTTTTTCCACGGAAATACTACTACTTCCTCCCCCTCTCCTCCACTGACGTTCAACATTTCCCCAAACGAATGAAGAAACATAATTATTTAAAATAATTAAAATCCTCTTTCGAAACAGACTGTCCACGGAAAAGAACATACACACACAAAAACAACAACAACAACAACAAAAAACAAAAACAAAAACAACCCCCCAAAAACAAAAACAAACAACAACAACAAACAAACGCGGTTTAGAAAAGCAAATGCGATGGAACCATTGAACTTCTCGCCTGAATGAAGCTACACTGTGGAAACTAGCGGTAACTTAAAAACGTCTGTGGAGAGGTAGCACACAATTAATCCTAACTTAAGGTCAGACCGCAACACTGAGCGGACCACCCTGTTTTTCTGCAGGCGTTATGATTCATATCGTGTCTATACGGTGCCTATAATAATGGCGACCTTAGCCGACGGTCGATCAATAGTGAAGTTTTACCGAACACGATTTTTTGTGAATGTGGAATCATGAATGCGTTTACACCTGCCACGTAATTTATTGCCACAAAGCTGTCTTTGTGTGAAGAGCTGACAGGTACAAAAATAACTTTATTATTTCCCAAAGAGAAATTATTGGCATGTTTGCTGAAAAAGGTGACATATAAAACTATTAAACGGCAACAGAATAAAAGAACACATCAATAAATGAATATATATGATAGTCAGTCGTGTTCGACTATGACCATCAGAAAAGCACTGGAGGTAACTGTTGTCCAATCTGGGCTAGAATTTGATTATTGTGGAGAGTGTCTTGCCCAAGTTACATCCCGACTCACTCGGCCAAGAAGGTTTTAGGACAGTCGGTGCTGGGATGGTTCCCAAAGGCCGACAAGCCCCCAAGGCTGCAGCACTAAGAGCCCGTGCAATCTTGCCTCCTAGTTTGAGAGTCATAGTCCTTCACAAAACTCTAAGCTGTAAACAATCTCCCATTGCAATGGAGAAACCATTGATAATTCAGCTCTGACTTTGCTGCTGGCCCAACTGTAAACTTATGTCAGTCAATGATGTAGGCTCTTAAATAGATTAAGTCACATAGCAACCAACAGTGTCATTCAGTGCATTATATCCGGCCGGGCAGAAAGTGCTTTGAAACTCGTTTTCAAAAACAGTTTGTCACGCAGAAATGATTGACAGAAATACACTCCCACGTACTTGTTTTGACACGAAACAATTGTTTCGAATAATTGGTCCGTGATGATGGAACAGGCTTTAAATCTCTCTGTGTGTGTGTGTGTGTGTGTGTGTGTGTGTGTGTGTGTGTGTGTGTGTGTGTGTGTGTGTGTGTGTGTGTGTGTGTGTGTGTGTGTGTGTGTGTGTGCGCGCGCGTCTTCGTTCGTTCGTTCTCTTGTTTAACGTCCACCCACACTTGTGATTTTAAAGGAAAACCCACCCCCTATCCCCACCCAACCTATACCTCATGTCATCACTACATTTCCCATTCCTCCCTCTTGGACTTGCGTCATAAAAAGCATGAATGAAATAAAACAACAAACTAACTACTGAACAAGTAAAACTGGAACAGAAAGCCAGCGGGACTCCTATTTAAAGTCTGAACTATTTCAAATATAAGTTGATTATCATATATAACGTTTCCAATGGAAGCAGATGGAAATGTAGATTTTATAAATGAATGAGGTTAAATATATTCAGCTGTTCACATTCATATACAATATGCACGGGGGGGTAATTGCATAACCAGAAATGCAATCATTTTAGGGGTATATTTTGTTTTTATAGCATCCAGTCATAGTTTGTATATTTGAGTGGTTAACCTACAGCTACTTTAATGTCTTTTGGCTGTGGAAGAAAACATATGATCTATTTTGCGCGAGCTGTAGTTAGTATTTTCAATCACTGGGCCAGGCCCTAATTTCAGTATATTGATATGGCTCCAGAAGGATTTCTCCGGTAGAGAATAACCTTCTTGTAATGAAATGGAATACGATTTTCTATAGCGTTGTGAATATTCATTTCGTCTTTTTTTTATGTACAACGATCCAACTACTCATTTTCTACCATCCCTTCCTGAGAATGGATCCAACAAAAAGCAATCATTGTACCACGAACGGTCAAAATGAAATAAATGATATGTTACGAAATCTCCCCTTGTTTTTTTTTTTTTTTTTTTTTTTTTTTAATTGTTCTTAATGTTTATAAATACAGATTTGGAATCGACACAAAATGGCACAAATAGCACCTGAAATATAGAAATGGGGAGATTGGTTGTAATTTATATCAAAGGTAGCATTGTTCAGCTCCCTTTTAGGTATTTGCGTGTATGATAACTGAGGGGCAGTTTGATTTGGGTTTACTCCTGATGTTTTAAAGATGTCAGACGGATAGGTACCTACAGTGTCAAGGAGTGAACAGACTGTGCTCTTTAACTCACTCAGTACGGCCAGTCCTCTCTTCTCCTCTACACAGACCCCTCGGATGTCCAGTGGGTGTCTGAATGACCCAACCTTTAGCTTCCGTCGTCAGAATTGTGGTATTCTTTGTCAACATTCACCTCTTCAGTATAAGAGCCTTCCGCTTGCAATATTTTGATGATTGTAACTGGGGTGAAACGCTGTTAACGTCGTCTCTTTCGCCGTTCATATGGAAAGAGTTAAAGGAAAAGAAGGTCTGATTTTAAACTGATCTCGGCAGCATTTGAATTTTGAACTGTTCTACTCCTCAAGATATGATTTGCTGATGGGAAGTTTCATCTTTTCTTCAATGGGCAATATTTCAATTTCTATGCATGTGTGTGTGTGTGTGTGTGTGTGTGTGTGTGTGTGTGTGTGTGTACGCGCGTGCGCGAGTGTTTTTCAGAGCACATAGAAAATGTGCTAGTGATTGACAAATAGGCTGTGACATTCACATGGACACTCGTTTATTAGACATGTTGCATAGCACACGCAAACGAGGAATCACAACACAGCACAGCACCTGTAAACGAGGAATCACAACACAGCACAACATCTGTAAACGAGGAATCACAGCACAGCACAGTACCTGGAAACGATGAAAAACAGCACGGCACAGCACCTGTAAACGAGGAATCACAACACAGCACAACACATGCAAACGATGAATCACAACACAGCACAGCACCTGTAAACGAGGAATCACAACACAGCACAGCACCTGTAAACGAGGAATCACAACACAGCACAACATCTGTAAACGATGAATCACAACACAGCACAACACATGTAAACGAGGAATCACAACACAGCACAGCACAGCATCTGTAAACGACGAATCACAACACAGCACAACATCTGTAAACGAGGAATCACAACACAGCACAGCACCTGTAAACGAGGAATCACAACACAGCACAACACCTGTAAACGAGGAATCACAACACAGCACAGCACCTGTAAACGAGGAATCACAACACAGCACAACACATGTAAACAAGGAATCACAACATAGCACAGCACAGCACTGTAAACGATGAATCACAACACAGCACAGCACCTGTAAACGATGAATCACAACACAGCACAACACATGCAAACGAGGAATCACAACACAGCACAGCACCTGTAAACGAGGAATCACAACACAGCACAGCACCTGTAAACGATGAATCACAACATAGCATAATATCTGTAAACGAGGAATCACAACACAGCACAGCACCTGTAAACGAGGAATCACAACACAGCACAGCACCTGTAAACGAGGAATCACAACACAGCACAGCACCTGTAAACGAGGAATCACAACACAGCACAACACATGTAAACGAGGAATCACAACACAGCACAGCACAGCACCTGTAAACGATGAATCACAACACAGCACAGCATCTGTAAACGATGAATCACAACACAGCACAGCACAGCACCTGTAAACGAGGAATCACAACACAGCACAACACATGTAAACGATGAATCACAACACAGCACAGCACAGCACCTGTAAACGATGAATCACAACACAGCACAACACATGCAAACGATGAATAACAACACAGCACAACACATGTAAACGATGAATCACAACACAGCACAAAACTTGTAAACGAGGAATCACAGCACAGCACAGCACAGCACCTGTAAACGATGAATCAAATCACAATACAGCACAAAACTTGTAAACGAGGAATCACAACACAGCACAGCACCTGTAAACGAGGAATCACAACACAGCACAGCACCTGTAAACGACGAATCACAACACAGCACAGCACCTGTAAACGATGAATCACAACACAGCACAGCACCTGTAAACGAGGAATCACAACACAGCACAGCACCTGTAAACGATGAATCACAACACAGCACAGCACCTGTAAACGATGAATCACAACACAGCACAGCACCTGTAAATGATGAATCACAACACAGCACAGCACCTGTAAATGACGAATCACAACACAGCACAGCACCTTTAATAACATTAATTATCGTCATTGATAGCACTTATATGGCGCAAACTCCCTATGTAATGGACTCTAAGCACCTTACATGAAACATCACTTAGGTATAATTATACAATAGTGCATAGTAATTAACGTACCTCTGCAAATGAAAAAAACACCCACACATATGTTTATCTACACACCAAGATAATACTACAAATTGCAGGTATCAACACACACACACACACACACACACACACACACACACACACACACACACACACACACACACACACACACACACACACACACACACACACACACACACACACACTGCCCTGTTTCAACAGATGGGTGTTCAAGT
>NC_134876.1:64404308-64411808 GCF_041734735.1 Babylonia areolata
TGTGTGTGTGTGTGTGTGTGTGTGAAGCCTCGAAAGACAAAAGAAAAGACAGCGGTCATTCGGTTTGTAGGCAGCCTGTTATGCAAATACCTCTCAGTGTAAAGCCGGGCTTCGAGTTTGGTTTCTGACCGAAGATAAGTGCTGAATAAGTATCATCAAAACAACAACAATAATATTAATAATGATAATAATAATTATCATCATCATCAATATCATAATCATAACCATAATCATAATGATAACAACCTGTCTCTGAAGAGAGACCAGTAAAATCTTCCTGCTCTCATATCAGTGAAAGCAGTGGTGCAAAGATACGTGGGGGGAATAATCTGAAAGACATCAGCAGACACCAGACATTTATTGACGTCACATTTATTGACGTCACCAGCGCAGCACGATTGAGAACAACAATCACTTTGAAGTGGTCAGCCAACTGAGGCGGTGGCCATGAGCATTGGCGAGACTGAAGGGTCTATAATTATAGTTTATATGGGCCAGCTACTGATTTCCGATGGATGGCTAGCCGCCAACATTCCTCATCTGCTGTTCAGGGTGAAAGATATGGTCCATGTGGTGTGTTCAGTGACTGACTGGCGACAATTGGCACACTTATTAACAGTCTGACTCACTGGACTGGACGTTTGAGGCCTGTGAAGGCCTGTTCGTCGTTCAATTCGATACAGTATACCAGCATGCGTGGCCTAATGATAGCATACTGGATCATAAATACTTGGAGAGTTGGCCCAATGAGCGTCTAACCTAGTCTTGAAAGATGACATGGTTGGGGCAGTCACAACACTGGCAAACCGTCCATCTGTTAACGACTCGCTCAGTAAAGAAGGAAATGCGCACTTTCAGTCTACAATGTACTGTACTGCATTGCTTTTGTTTTTTGGTTTTGTTTTGTGCTTATATGTTGCATGCTCTCAAACTAAGAGGCAAAATTGCACTGGCTCTTAGTGCCGCAGCCTTGTGGGCAGGTTGGCTTTTGGGAACCATCCCAATGCCGACTGTCCTAAAACCCTCTTGGCCGAGAGAGTGGGGATGTACTTGGGCAAGACACTCTCCACTATAATCAAATTCTAGCCCAAATAGTCGGAACAGCAGTTGCCTCCTCTGCTGTTCTGATGGTCATAGTCGGACACGACTGACTATCATACATATGTTGCATTCATTGATAGACTGATTGATTGATCCATTTACCTATTTATTTATTTATTTATTCAATCATTTATCTATTCATTTATTTATCTATTTGTTTATTCGTTTATCTATTTACTTATTAGTATATTAATATACTTATTAATTCGTTTATTTTTTCATATATTCAAATATTACTTTCTGGTCCTTTTGTTAATGATATAACTCAAGAAAAATATACAATGACCAAAAAAAGAATGGATGGACAAATAAATTGTGATCGTTCAGTTTTAGATGAAAGTGATTATCATGTCTGGATTTAATCATTATGGCCTAGTGTTGTGCTACGTCAGTGTTTGAGTGTTGTGCAGCACATAACATGATGGGGTTTGTAAGCCGTTATTTGTCAAGGCCCGTTGACATTCCATTAAACATTCTCGTCATCAGTATGCACACACACACACACACACACACACACACACACACATATGTGTGTGTGTGTGTGTTTGGGTGTGTGCATATGCATATACTCATGGGAACAAAACGAAAAGAACTTAAATACAAGTAAAAGAAACAGCAACACGTAATTATGAATAACAGTAGATGAGATAAATAATCAGATCAATTAAATATAGCAATGAATGACTGTAAAAATCATTTGTATATTAATTTTTTTATCACAAGAGATTTCTGTGTGTGTGAAATTCGGGCTGCTCTCCACGGGAAGAGTGCGCAGTGCGGTATCATAATTAGGAGTGGAGTGATGGCCTGGTGGAGTGATGGCCTAGTGGAGTGATGGCCTGGTGGAGTGATAGCCTAGAGGTAACGCGTCCGCCTAGGAAGCGAGAGAATCTGAGCGCGCTGGTTCGAATCACGGCGCAGCCGCCGATATTTTCTCCCCCTCCACTAGACCTTGAGTGGTGGTCTGGACGCTAGTTATTCGGATGAGACAATAAACCGAGGTCCCCTGTGCAGCATGCACTTAGCGCACGTAAAAGAACCCACGGCAACAAAAGGGTTGTTCCTGGCAAAATTCTGAATAAAAATCCACTTCGATTGGGAAAACAAATAAAACTGCATGCAGGAAGAAATACCAAAAAAATGGGTGGTGCTGTAGTGCAGCGACGCGCTCTCCCTGGGGAGAGCAGCCCGAATTTCACAAAGAGAAATCTGTTGTGATAAAAAGAAATACAAATACAAATACCCTTTTTCTTCTGTGGGCAAGCGTATTTGTGTTACTATGAATACGGGAGAGGGTTTTTTTCTGTTTGGTTGTTGTTGTTTTTGTTTTGTTTTTTGTTGTTGGGTATTTTTTTAGAATAATGTTGCCAGGAACAAACCCTTTCATTGCAGTCGTATTATCGTCTCATCCAAAAGACTAGCACGCAGAACACCTCTCAAGGTCTCAGTAGTGGGAGGGGTGGAGTGAAAATCCTGATCCGTGTGTGGGACTCGAATCCTTGGACACTCGCTTCCTAGCCACCGGGCCACCACTCATCTTGACCCCACTGGGGTCAGCACTGAATGAAGGATTTCGCGTGCGTTTTGTCTTTAGTTGTCGAAATGAAGGAACTTTATTGAGCCATCTCCAGCCTGGGCCTACCTCACACACACACACACACACACACACACACCACACCACACCACACACACACACACACACACACACACACAACGTCTCGACAATCAAAACACAGAATGGTTACGAACCCTACAGATCCGGAATGAAAAACGGCCGGTTAATTGAAAGTCCGCGATTTTAGTCAGTGCCCGTTCCCCATTCACAAAGACTGCAAAACAACCATCAACGGTTGAAAACGCAATGGAAAGGACAAACCGCATGTTGTCTTTTCTGCAAGCACATGTACGAACGTGTGATTTTTAAACTTCTTCTTCTTCTTCTCTTCTTCTTCGTTCGTGGGCTGCAGCTCACACGTTCACTCGCATATTACACGAGTGGGCTTTTACGTGTATGACCGTTTTCATCCCGCCATGTAGGCAGCCGTACTCCGTTTTCGGGGGTGTGCATGCTGGGTATGTTCTTGTTTCCATAACCCACCGAACGCTGACATGGATTACAGGTTCTTTAACGTGCATATTTGATCTTCTGCTTGAGTATACACACGAAGGGGGTTCAGACACTAGCAGGTCTGCACATAAACAGTTGTGCTGACCTGGGAGATCGGAAAAATCTCCACCCTTTACCCACCGGGCGCCGTTACCGAGATTCGAACCCGGGACCCTCAGATTGAAAGTCCAACGCTTTAACCACTCGGCTATTGATTTTTAAACAAAATGCTGAGATATTATTTTAGTCAACATTCTTTGTTTGGTTTTGTTGTTGTTGTTTTTTGGTAAAGAATAAACACTAGTACAATGCATTGATATTTCCATTGAAATGTCAAAAAAAGGAAGAATATTATCTGTGTCTACGCATATATTGAATGAGGGTATTTTAACTTAAAAGTCATTGATATTTATCACGGCACATAAAGCGGCAGCCATCGCCCAGGCCTGCTAATCCCCCAGAGAAAAACACTTAAAACGAAGAAGGCCAAGACTTTATTACAACCCCCCCCCCCCCCACGCCCCCTTCCCCCCACCCCCTCCAGCATAAGAACCTTTCGGATTAACTGACTAACTTTAGCACAGTCTCTATATATATAATGAAGTGGTGAGCGTATACTCAGTTCATCAGCACTGACGATAACTTGAGTTATAAGTACACGTGCCCCTGTGCTAGGCGAAATGATAAAGCAGTTGTGTGTGCACACCTGCGTGTCGATCCCGGACCCAGATCCCAGCACCGGTGTTGTTGCACAACACATAGACACTGATATAAATCTCATTCTAGTGTCTATGCACAACGTCCGAGGTCTGTTGCCATTCACTGGGTGAGGGACTGAGTTAGTTTGGGGTGGCGACGGGGGTAGTGGGAGACGGACGGAGGAGCAGGGTGCGTATGTATCAGCACTCATGCACCTATACGTATCAGACGATCTATCTGTCTGGGTCCAGTGACATAGGATACACTCAGGACGCGGGTCACTGGCTGCCAGGCAGTTTGCGTGAGTTCGTCGTGATCCTGTACAGTGCTACCTGGGAGTGTCAAACTACACCTGCTGGCAACGTTCCCGAACTATTCTGTTGTTGTAATAGCACACATACACGCACACACACACACACACACACACACACACACACACACACACACACACAAATATAAACCAACAACTATACGCTCACATGAACACAAAAAACAAACACACGCACATACACAACCCCCCATCTCTCCTACACGCACGCACACGCACACACACATATGCTCACAAGAACACAAAAAAACAAACACACACGCACATACACAAACAAATGAAAACAGTCACACGGCATGCAAGCACACGCGCAGGGAAACACACACACACACACACATGTGCGTACGCGCGCGCACACACACACACGCACGTACACATGTAAATACACACACACAAAAAACACACACACACATGGACATACACAAACACACATATGCACACACATACACACACGTACATACAAAATCATACACACGCGCGCGCGCGCGCGCACACACACACACATACATACATACACAGACAGACACTCACACACATGTACGTTCGCACAGTACACACACACACACACACACACACACGTATACACACGCACGCGCGCGCGCACACACACTCACACATAGACAGAAAAACACACACATACACGTTCGCACAGTACACACACACACACACACACACACACACACGTACATACACTGACACACACACACACACACACCAAAGTATTAAACTGCATTAAAAACAAAAATCAAACAACAGCCAAAAGAAAGCACTATATACAAAAAAAAAAATAATGAAAAATAAATATGAATAATTAAAAAAAGAAAAGATAAAAAAAAGAACCTGAATGGTGACTGAAAAAAGACAACAGCAGCAGTCGTCCCTGTAGACCCCCCCCACCCCCACCCCCCCCCCCCCCGCCCCCCGCCCCACAGCCGTGTGATCAGGACCAGTCAACAAAATCTGGCTGTCCGTTGATATAAAACTCACAAAGCGGGATTGAGTTAACACCTCGTCTGCTGCTGACAAGTTGGCTCGTCAGTTGAAGGGTCGTCGCCTCATTCCGTGAGATAAAACTGAGCTCACAGGTCAGGATGTCAGTTGAAGGGTCGTCGCCTCATTCCGTGAGATAAAACTGAGCTCACAGGTCAGGATGTCGGTTGAAGGGTCGTCGCCTCATTCCGTGAGATAAAACTGAGCTCACAGGTCAGGATGTCGGTTGAAGGGTCGTCGCCTCATTCCGTGAGATAAAACTGAGCTCACAGGTCAGGATGTCGGTTGAAGGGTCGTCGCCTCATTCCGTGAGATAAAACTGAGCTCACAGGTCAGGATGTCGGTTGAAGGGTCGTCGCCTCATTCCGTGAGATAAGACTGAGCTCACAGGTCAGGATGTCGGTTGAAGGGTCGTCGCCTCATTCCGTGAGATAAAACTGAGCTCACAGGTCAGGATGTCGGTTGAAGGGTCATTGCCCCATTCAGTGAGATAAGACTGAGCTCACAGGTCAGGATGTCGGTTGAAGGGTCATTGCCCCATTCAGTGAGATAAGACTGAGCTCACAGGTCAGGATGTCGGTTGAAGGGTCATTGCCCCATTCAGTGAGATAAGACTGAGCTCACAGGTCAGGATGTCGGTTGAAGGGTCATTGCCCCATTCAGTGAGATAAGACTGAGCTCACAGGTCAGGATGTCGGTTGAAGGGTCATTGCCCCATTCAGTGAGATAAGACTGAGCTCACAGGTCAGGATGTCGGTTGAAGGGTCATTGCCCCATTCAGTGAGATAAGACTGAGCTCACAGGTCAGGATGTCAGTTGAAGGGTTGTCACTTCATTCAATGAGACAAGACAGAGCTCACAGGTCAGGATGTCAGTTGAAGGGTGGTTGCCTCATTCAATGAGACAAGACTGAGCTCACAGGTCAGGATGTCAGTTGAAGGGTTGTCACTTCATTCAATGAGACAAGACAGAGCTCACAGGTCAGGATGTCAGTTGAAGGGTGGTTGCCTCATTCAATGAGACAAGACAGAGCTCACAGGTCAGGATGTCAGTTGAAGGGTGGTTGCCTCATTCAATGAGACAAGACAGAGCTCACAGGTCAGGATGTCAGTTGAAGGGTGGTTGCTTCATTCAATGAGACAAGACTGAGCTCACAGGTCAGGATGTCAGTTAAGGGTCGTTGCCTCATTCAATGAGACAAGACAGAGCTCACAGGTCAGGATGTTATGTCAGTCACCATTCTCTACCTGGATTTCTTATTTATAGAGGGATTGTATTACTTTTGGATTGGCAAAATCAAGCACTGATGCCATTGATAAGAACATAAACAGTAATGATTGCAATTCAAACTCATGTCACATTGATATCTTTTTTTCTCATTAAAAAAAAAAAAAAATTAACCACGGTTCTGAGGTCAAGGGTTAAAATCGTTTGCAGTATAACCTGTCATACAACCGCACAAAAGTGGCAAGGCCTTCGTGATCCATTTCATCACACACACACACACACACACACACACACACACACACACACACACACACACACACACATATATATATATATATATATATATATATATATATATATATATATATATATACGCATACAGTACAATATCACTTTCATGGAAGATGTAAATAGAAGATGATTAAAACACACACACACACACACACAAACAAACAACAACAACAACACACACACACACACACACACACACACACACACACACACACACACACACACACCAAAACAAAAAAACAACCCCACACACGGACACACACACACCGCACAGAGAGAGAGAGAGAGATGGTTCACAGTGCAAGGGAGAATAGCACTTAATTCATGTAGGTGGGTGGGTTGTGAAGGTTACTTCCCTTGCTCTATCCGAACATGCCCTCTGACGATTACATTTGGCTTTTCATTTTATTTCATTTATTTTCCCCCCATTTGTATTATCTCCCATTTTGTTTCTTCTTTTTAAATTATCTTCGCTCTTCTTCTGTGGCCGTCATCCTGTTATTCTCGTGTTTCCTTGTTTCTGTATGACTCAAAAGAGTTAATGGGAATAAGCTAACTCTGAAACCACCTTGGCCCCATAGTTACGATCACGTTGTATGCTCTGTTTTCCCCGTTTCTTGCCATGGACACGGTATACTTTATTATCTCTGATACGATGAATTCATTTCTATGGAGAACCTGTTCCTGCTGACTTAAATAAAATCTGTTTGCTAGAAAGCAGTTTCCTTGGCACCTCAAACTGAATGAAACAACGTCA
>NC_134876.1:64416808-64421808 GCF_041734735.1 Babylonia areolata
TTTGTGAATACATCTATAACATTGAGTGCTGATCTTGTACTTTATTCGGTGTGAGACAGGGAGCCAGTGGAGATGTTGCAAAAGAGGAGTGATGTGCTCAGATCTTTTCTCTCTGAGGACGAGTCGGGCAGCAGAGTCTGATAAATATAGACAAGATGACAGAGGCTTACAACTAACGTAATGGCTGAGTCTTTGCTTCTTCATCAGAGAACCCACCGCTGACAGAAATACCACTGCTGGTATTCCAAATTAGACCAAACAACTCGGAAAAAACAACAACGACAAAACAACAATATTAACACTTCTCCTTCTTCTTCGCTCATGGGCTGCAACTCCCACTTTCACTCGTATATACACGAGTGAGCTTTTACGTGCATGGCGGTTTGGGATGGGGTTGCGGGGGTGGGGGGGGGGGGGGGGGGCGCATGGGGAGGGGTCATGTGGAGGGGGGGGGGGGGGTGTTGTTGTTTTTACCCCGCCATGTAGGCAGCCATAATCCGTTTTCAGGGGTTAATAACAACACTACACTGACTCTGCATTGGTTGGACTGACGTGACGCAGAACAACAATTCTACATGAACGATATTTTGCACGTGCAGCAACACCCACAATGAAGCATGTGTGTGTGTGTGTGTGTGTGTGTGTGTACTGGGCTTGGATATGGGCTGAGACATTGTGTAGGGTGAGTGACGAGCCTGTGGATGCATAATTAATTTCCATATGGATGAATAAAGATTATCGTATTGTATTGTATTGTATTGTATTGTATTGCATGAACTGTTTAAGTTCGTTCACAGGGAAACAGGATTCTCTCTCTCTCTCTCTCTCTCTCTCTCTCAACTTGACAAGGATTACAGTTTCACCCTGTTACAGCCTTGAAATCAGCGCGCGCGCGCGCGTGTGTGTGTGTGTGTGTGTGTGGAGGGGTGGGGTGGAGGCGGGGGCAGGAGGAAAGGGAGGTTGGTGGGGGTGGGGGTAGGGGGGTTAAGAAAGCAAGGAAACGGGAATAAAATCAATGGATGAGATTAGGGAGGGGGGGGGGGGGGGTTGAAAGAGTGGGGATACAACTGATACACTGATATTTCTGTGTGATAGTTTTGTCTTCCAGTCGTTCCCATCGCGCTTTCAATGGGAGCTGAAATCAATATCAAACAGCGCACATTAGACTCGCACGCGTGTGCGCTGACGCCGTGTGCGCGCACAGACACTGACACACATATACTTGCTGTCGCTGTGGTTTTTCTCTAAATGGACCTTCCCCCCCACCCCCTCCAGGACATTGTGACGTTAGCTGATTGTTTTCATTGCCATTGTTAATAGCACGATGGGTCTCTTCAAGGACTGTGCCCGTGTGTGTGTGTGTGTGTGTGTGTGTGTGTGTGTAATTACGTGTGTTTTAGTATCTGTCTCCGTGCGTGTGTGTGTGTTTTCTTCAGTTTAACGTCTATTCACTATAAGTGTTTTTAGACGGAAAGGAGTAAAGTAGTGTATAAAGGAAAGGGAATGCATGTGAATATTAGTGTTTAAAAAAAGTTCATGTTATGTATCAGAGGAAAAGTATATTATAAGAAAAAGTCTAAAGAGGTTGTGGTGTGTATTGAATGAGTTGTCATGGGAAGGAGAATATGTATATGCATATCAACAAGTATTAACCTACAACAATGTAAATAGAAATAACAGTATTAAATATGATACATCAAAGGAGGATACCAACTGGACTGGAGTTTAAAATTTCCGAAAACATTCTAAGCAATGAATAATCATTCAAAATCTTTTCAGTGGCTAATGAAATATTGGAAGAAAAGTCATCAACTACATCTTTTGGAAATAACTCTGTGTGTGTGTGTGTGTGTGTGTGTGTGTGTGTGTGTGTGTGTGTGTGTGTGTGTGTGTGTGTGTGTGTTTGAGTATCTGTGTGTGTGTGTGTGTGTGTGTGTGTGTGTTTGTGTTCGTGTGTATGTGTATGTGTATGTGCACGAGTAGATGTGTATGTGTATACGCGCGGGTACCGCGAAGAGAGAAGAAACAGTTTATATATATATATATATATATATATATATATATATATATATATATATATATACATATACATATACATACATATATTTCTTTGATTCACCTTAAAATATACATTTGTCGTCGTACGGTCGTACACTGCAATGCAGACCTGACTGAACATCATATCAAAATATTAAAAGGTCGCCGACTTCTAACAGGGTAACAGGGAAGTAGGAAAATGCGATTGTCCGCCCGTTTCCCCATTACTCGTCAAGCACTCCACTCCGTACCCCTCTACCACCACCCTGTCCCATCAATCCCCCTATTCTCTCCCCCTTCCCCTGCCCTGATCCCCCCCCTCCCCCCCCCCCCTCCGCACCACTCCACCGAGCCCCCCCCAGCCCTACCCTACCTTCACACTCCCCCCCCCTCCGCCCCCACCCCGCCGCCTTATTCCCTTCTCCCCCCCCTCCCTCCCTTTCGCTCCTCTCGAAAACATCCACGTTCTCTCTCTCCCCAAATTCTCTGATATGACGATGACATCGTTGTTGTCCATTCCTCCTAAGTGAACTGTCTTGGGGAGAGAAAGATAGAGAGAAGATCGATGGAAAGCTTTCAAGAGGCAGCTCACACACACACACACACACACACACACACACACACACACACACACAGACGCATACACATACACACAGAGACGCACACATATACACACACAGACGCACACGCACACATATACACACACAGACGCACACAAACACAGACACAGACACACACACACACACACACACACACACACACACACACACACACACACACACACACACACACACACACACACACACACACACACACACACAGCAGACTGATGTCCCATGCAGTCAGCTCACAATCATTAGGCGTTCTCACTACGGGAAGTCGGTGATGGACAATGGCCTTGGATCTGTGTGTGTGTGATAAGGACCACCGACAGATGGTGCCGTGTGTGTGTGTGTGTGTGTGTGTGTGTGTGTGTGTGTGTGTGTGTGTGTGTGTGCGCGCGTGTGTGTGTGTGTGTGTGATAAGGACCACCGACAGATGGTGCCGTGTGTGTGTGTGTGTGTGTGTGTGTGTGTGTGTGTGTGATAAGGACCACCGACAGATGGTGCCGTGTGTGTGTGTGTGTGTGTGTGTGTGTGTGTGTGTGTGTGTGTGTGTGTGAGCGCTCGCGCGCGAGCATGTGTATGTGTGTGTTAATTAGCGTATTCGCGCTTGCACGTTCGCTCAATCGCGCGCGTGTGTGTGTGTTAGCGTGTGCGGGCGGCGATGGGGTGGGGGCAAGAGAGTTCTAATTTCAAAGAATTGTTAGAAATGACACGTTTATGGAACAAAGTTTCTTTCATTTTGACACACTATGAAATATTCTAATGGATCCAGTAGAAAGAAACATCCTAAAACCATTTTCTGTTGTTGTTGGGTTTGTTGTTTTTTTATATTGAATGACTGCTTCTTTTCTCATTTATACCATTGCATTTTCACTTCTATGTTATACACTGTAAAACCATTACTTTTTTGGTGGGAAAGGGCTGGGAGAAGAGTGAAATCGATTATGGGGGTAAGTGTGTGTGTGGAGGGGTTTACCGTAAAATCGATAGTTCCTTGCGGGAGAGGGGCCTTTGGGGAGGGTGAAATTCCTGATGGGGGTGGTAGGGGTGGGAGCGGATCGCTTCTATTCAGGACGATAAATACAGATATCTATCTATCTATCTATCTATCTACCTATCTCTGCGGGACTGGACCAGATCTGGCTCCTCAACTCTTTGTGCAGATGGCAGTCTTGCAGGACAGCGCCTGGTATTTGAGGAGCGGTGTCACACGGACATCAGTTGGTGTGTGTGTGTGGGGGGGGGGGGAATTTTCAGTTTGTAGAGATGGGAGAGGAGCTGGCAGTGGCCTGTGCGCAGTCTGAGGAAGATGCTGGTACTTACAAAACAGTCTCCGGAGCTGAAAGCCTTATGATGAAAGGTTAAGTTTAAAGTCCCACAGCCTCTTACGGCCATCGGGGCAGTGACTGCACTGTGACTGTATACTGTATGCACTGTGACTGTATACTATATGCACCATGACTATATACTATCTGCACTGTGACTGTATACTGTATGCACTGTGACTGTATACTATATGCACTGTGACTATATACTGTATGCACTGTGACTGTATACTATCTGCACTGTGACTGTATACTATCTGCACTGTGACTGTATACTGTATGCACTGTGACTGTATACTATATGCACTGTGACTATATACTATATGCACCGTGACTATATACTATCTGCACTGTGACTGTATACTGTATGCACTGTGACTATATACTATATGCACTGTGACTATATACTAGTGCTCTTCAGAGGAAGACGAGGCCCAGCCTTTCTCTCCTTGCGCCGTTTTAACCTTTCCCAACGGAAGTCGGGTACCCATTCGGTGCAGTGAGTAAAATCGGACAACAGTGCCTTTCTGGAGGATACAAACACCATGCCGAAAGCAGGATTCGAACCCCGATGACTGGTGAGCACTGGATCAGAACTTCAAGCGGCTGACCGACTCTGCCCCGGCAGCTCCTCATTACCTTCTTAGTTATTACCAACCAACCAACCAACCAACCAACCAACCAAGCCTCACACACCTCTGTCCATCACACACTGTGTGTGGCAGAGCCAGAGACATCTTGACGGAAGGTCAGGGACTTGTTCCTTGTCACACAACTGGGGGGTTGAATTTTTTTTTAGCATGCTTCAGCCTAGTCAGTCCTATTTTGTCTCAAAGTCGCGGGCTCAGCCGACTACTTTCATCATCTTCTCCTTCCTCTGTAACTGTGTGAAGGGTCATTCATTGCACACTGGCACGCCGCGCAGAACTGTTCACCAGAGTCCTCAAGGTTTTGAGTCAAGGCTTTTCGGGTCTCTGCAAGTGGTTTTCCCATCCACACTGCGATGTTGGCAGTCAATCGTCATTTTATTATT
>NC_134876.1:64426808-64439308 GCF_041734735.1 Babylonia areolata
AAAAGATATTTAATTAAATACGGTGTGTCAGAAACACAGTTTTCAACTCAGTCAAAGCCGTCAAGCACACTGGTTGTGGAATGATTGTCGTTAAGTGTCGACAATGAAAATCGGCCTTGTAATTTCTAAACGCCTGATCTATTCTCATCCAACCACTTTAATAGTGTGGTTTTAGTTTCCAACAGCAGTCACATAATTGTAAACTGTAGCTTTATATGTGACGAAAAGACAAAATTACGTAAGCTTAGCGTCAGTTGAAATCTTTACACTGACGAACGATTAAACTGAAATCAAATATGCTTCTAACTGACTAAAGTGTGTGTGTGTGTGTGTGTGTGTGTGTGTGTGTGTGTGTGTCAGCACAACAGATATAATCTGCAGTGAACGATATATAGATTTTATTTGATAAATGGTTGGAGCTTTTGTCTAGAATGGGCTGTGCATTCAAAGTTGGAATGACATTGCTCCTTTTGCGTGAGTCATTGAAGGCCAGCAGGTGAGCTTTAAAAAAATCGTCTGCTATAGTTCAGCTTTCAGTTTGTGCTGTAAAGCCGTAATGATAGCCAGCTGTGCACTTGGCTACACAACATACAAGATACAAGAATACTTTATGCTTTCTGAAATAGATATTGTTGACACGATTGATGATAGAAAAAAAGGCGACATAAAAAGACAGGAAGTAATTAAATACATAAAAATTAATCCACAGATAAACACAAAGTTTGATCATGCGAACACAGTTAATAAAGTTCGTCGATTCATTATTGTCGTTTTTTGTTCCTTTTACAATGGCTTTTCCTTCCTTCCTTCCTTCCTTCCTTCCTTCCTTTCTTTCTTTCTTTCTTTGTTTTTTGATTGTTTGTTTGTTTGGGTTTTTTAAAAGTAGTTTTTATTGTAGTCTACGGTCCGCATGCATCCATTTTGTGTAAACTATTCAGTGCAATGCATGTCACACTTGCAAGAAAAAGAGCATTTCAAAGTATGAGGTGAAAGGATCAGTGGATTTTTGTAAGAAAAAGACGAGGCTTACCAGGCGTGTCAAATGATACAAAGAAAACTGTGGATCATTAGGTATACTTGTTTCCAAAAGACAACATTACGATGTAAGAAGACTCGTTTAATGACAAGACTACGAAAGCGCTATTTATCTGTATTGCCAAAATAATGCTTTTCTTCTCTCTCTCTCTCTCTCTCTCTCTCTCTCTCTCTCTCTCTCTCTCCTCTCTCTCTCTCTCTCTCTCTTTTCTATCTTTTTTTTCAGGCAAGATGATATTTGGTTTGACGTTCATGGAGAAAACGTTTTAATTAGAAAAAAAAAAACTTTGTAATTTTGTATGGTATTATGTCCTTTAAAATCTTTTAACACTCTTCCACGATGATTGGCATACAGCTCTTATTCTGTGAGTTTCCAAAACGGACCTTCGTGGAAGGGAAATGGACTAAACACACACACACACACACACACACACACACACACACACACACACACACACACACACACACACACACACACACACACAGAGAGAGAGAAAGAGAGAGAGAGCTAATATTCCCCCGAATGACTTCGACCAAAGTGAAGATGAACAACAAATTGTGTAGAACGATTTAGCTGTGAAACTGTTCTTACCGGTACTCCCTTAACTCACTCAGTACGGCCAGTCCTCTCTTCTCCTCTACACAGACCCCTCGGATGTCCAGTGGGTGTCTGAATGACCCAGCCTTTAGCTTCCGTCATCAGAATTGTGGTATTCTTTGTCAACATTCACCTCTTCAGTATAAGAGCCTTCCACTTGCAATATTTTGATGATGGTAATTGGGATGAAACGCTGTTAACGTCGTCTCTTTCGCCGTTCGTATGCAGAGAGTTAATGTACTTTGTGTTCACCGCATTTCTGAAGCAGGATTTGATGGAATAACTAGAGAGTTTGAAGCAGTAGGCCTTCGGGAGTGTAGTACGTGTTAAACATTAAAAGTCTTTAAAAAGAAGAAGAAGAAGAAATAAAGAAAAGAAAGAAAGAAGGAAAAGCTCGGTCGAATATTCAAGTCTTTAAAAAAAATAATTTTTTAAAGAAGAAGAAAGAAAATGAAGCAAATATTAGACAGAAAGAAAAAAAGAAGCCACGTGATAGACAGATGAAGGAAACTTGAAACTGATTAACCAATTAATAATAATTCAATTGAAACTGATTAATTAATTATCTAATTGATAATTGTCTAGTTAATCTATATTTAAAAAATTAATCGGTTATATAAATTATTCGATTATATGACTAATTACTTGATTAGATGATCAATTATTAAAAATAATTGGTTAATCAATCAATCGATCGATTAATGGATTAATTCACTTACCAACCAACCAACCAACCCACCAACTAACCAACCAACCCACTAATTAACCCGCCAACCAATCAACCAGCCCACCAACCGACTAAACAACTAACTAACTAACTAATTTGCCTATTCTTTGTTTATTCTTTTTTTCTCTCGATAATGTATACCCTGTGCATTTTATGTCATTTGTTTATTCATTCCTTTATTCTTTGGGTGTATATAAACGAGCGCTCGCCTACTAGTATCACACAAAGTTCCCAATTTAATTTCGGATCCATGACGTTTTGGTAGTTCATATAGCCGACGTGACTTACATGTCGCTGGAAAGTTAGAAAAGAAGCAGAAGAAGAAGAAGAAGAAGAAGAAGAAGAAGAAGAAGCAGAAGAAGAAGAAGAAGAAGAAGAAGAAGAAGAAGAAGATGCAGAAGAAGAAGAAGAAGAAGAAGAAGAAGAAGAAGAAGAAGAAGAAGAAGAAGAAGAAGAAGAAGAAGGAGAAGAAGAAGAAGAAGAAGAAAGACAAAGAAACTGAAGACTGAACGAGGAAAAAAAAGTTCTACTCGCCTTTTTTTTTTTTTTTTTTTTTTGGCTGTTCATAATTACGCGCGAAGCCTTCCATTATTTCATCTATTCATTTATATATTGATTCATTTACATAAACATATTCGTTCATTCATTCATTCATCTATTCATTCATTTTTCTATCTATTCAATCATTTTTGTCTTCAAGTCTCTCACATGTATCTCTTGTAATTTTTTTAATTCTTAAGACGGCTTTTTATCTGACAAGTTGAGTTTGTAGAAAAGCAAAAAGAAAAACAAAAAGGCCCTACCCCACACACTAAAAAAAAAAGAAGAGCATTCTTTAATAAAAATGAAATGGAATCACAAACAGGCTCAAACACCAACAGAGAGCCAGAAATCACGATTTATCAAAAATTGTTGTTCTTGGTATGCATCTAAGACAGTCATTGTAATAATAATAATAATAATAATGGATACTTATATAGCACACTATCCAGAAATCTACTCTAGGTGCTTTACAAAAACGCTTTTGTTAACATAAAACATTACATCAATGTTACATACACACACACCAAAATGTGACCACACACACACACACACACACACACACACACACACACACACACACACACACACACACACACACACACACACACACACACACACACACACACACACTGCATACACACATTTTAACATACATGTGTATCTAACAGCTACCTTAACATATACGCAGACATAGGCAGGCACAAACTTACATAAACACACGCACACACAATACACATTCATATACATGCATGTAGTTATGTACACATACATATGTATACACACATAGTCAAGCACAGCTAACGCAAAAGAAGTGGACCTGCCATAATTGAACTTATTGCTGAGGGAAAAGGTGAGTTTTGAGACGAGATTTAAAAGATGCGAGGGAATCAGAATGACGGATGTTATCAGGGAGCTTGTTCCACGTCTTTGGCGCTTGAAAAGAAAACGTTCTGTGTCCATAGGTTTTATCGATTACATTGTACAGATCAGAGGTTGAAATGCTTCGACTCAAATTTCTGAAACGTTTAAACTGAACAGAAATACGAAAATGTCCAGTGTAATTAACAGTAAAAGTGGGATTTACCCAAACAATATCGTGATGAAAATTTTTAAAAGAAGGCCCGCTTTTGATCAAGTTTCAGGTCCGCGGCGAGAAATATATTCTGCTAAATTATACGCGATTTTATTCAATTCATATTCCGAGACTCGGACAAACGGGCATTATAATTCAAAATGGATTGAAACGATTGAAGGATAAGACCATTTACGATTGTGTCAGTTCAGGCTTACAACCATTCATTTTATGGGCAGATATGTTTTGTGTAGAAATGTAGAAATGTCCATGAGGCTAGCAATTTTCAATGTACATGGTAAGTAAGAAGCACTTGAGCATAATATGTGTGTGTGTGTGTGTGTGTGTGTGTGTGTGTGTGTATATATATATATATGTGTGTGTGTGTGTGTGTGTGTGTGTGTGTGTGTGTGTGTGTGTATACATTATATATGTGTATATGCGTGTGTATATGTATATGTATGTGTATGTATATATATGCATATTTTAGCCATTGTCATGTTAAACTTTGTACATATTTTACGACACTTAGTCTTAAATTTCTTCTTCTTTTTTTTATTTTTTTTTTATTGTGAAGCGCGGTGAGTCCCATCTGAGATGGGGGTACTGCGCTATGTAAGCCTACATTTTATTATTTATAATAACTTCAAACAATTATACATTTTATTATTTATAATAACTTCAAACAATTAATTTCGCAGCCACAAAAACAAATCCCAAAATTGCCAGACATATAGTGTTACCATTTTGTTTCACCCGAACACAGCAAAAAAACAAGCTGCAGAATGAAAGGGGTTAACAAAATGACAGACCACGCGGGTTGTTACGGGCATATATGCAAAGAACGCAACATATCAGTAATGAGAGCCTACTTGCGTTTAATGTGAAACGATTTAAACATAATGAATTCAGAAAAAAAAAAGAGCGTAAATTTTTGTTGCTCCAAAATCGTACCTATTTTCTGTGATTTAATTAATTGCAGTAAAAGTGTTAAGCTGAACTTAAGCAAGTTTAAACACTTTGGAAATGATAATTGTTATGTTTCCAATTTTACCAAGAAAATATCTTTGCATCTGTATTTATTGGTCGAGCATGTTTTTACATAAGCTGATGTTGAAATCCTCCACCTGAACCTATGTTCAATATTTGGTTTGAAATGTGTGTGTGTGTGTGTGTGTGTGTGTGTGTGTGTGTGTGTGTGTGTGTGTGTGTGTGTGTGTGTGTGTGTGTGTGTGTCAGTTGAGAGAGAGACAGACTGGGGTGGGCGTGACAAAGATACATCAAGAATGACGTCGAAACAGACATATGGAGGGAAGAGAGAGAGAGAGAGAGACAGACAGACAGACAGAGGGGGAGAAGAGAGACAGCGAGAGAGAGAGAGAGGAAGGCAGGCAGGCAGGCAAACAGACTAAAACACAAAGAGAGTAGCCCCAACACAGTAGAACTGTATTTTCACCACCACCTCCGCCATCATCAAAACACACGATTACCTGTGTCAGCACAGAGGCCAGTGTTCCGGCCCTTACCATTTTCCATTTTACCTTCACGAGGTCTGAGTGGGCTGTCTATCGACCTTGTTCGTTAGGAAACCGGAAGCCAGTGAAAAGTTCAGCCCCTTCACCTCTGGGACGTTCAGATACAGGCAACATGGCGACTCCGTTCGCTGAAACTGAAAGTGCGTTTGACTCCAAGAAAGTTAATGAACTGAAAGAATATTCAAAAAAAGAAAGTACAGCTGATAAGTGGCACGAAAGTTCAACTTGTTCGTCGTGCAAAACTTTTCAGTCGTTGCGGAACCAGAAACAAGAAGGCGAAGTCAAGTCAGTTTCTGCTATCACAGAGACATTTCTGCTGTCACAGCAACATAAACCGTCGTCCTGAAGAGCAAGTGCCATCTTGGACAAATCGTCTCCATGTACATGTGCCGCATTTTTTTTTTTTTTTTTTTTAATTCTATTCATTTATTTATTTTTATATTGACTTCTCTCCTGTGAATGATGGTACGTAAACAGTGTTGAGTTTAAGGACCATCTAGCTAAACGCCAGTGAGGTCAAGTTGTTCAGGGCTTTGGGCCTTTGTTTCGGTGAAAGTTGCGCCGTTTGGGGTGGGTGTGGGAGGTGGGAGGGGGGAGACCTCGATATCTGTCAGGGTGGGAGGTCCGTCTGGCGTTGCAAGGAAGTAGGCTTGGAAATTTAGATTGATTCGAAATTTGCGTTAGGTCCAAATGTGAGCAACCAAACCATTCTTTTTACGATAAAATGATCACACTGATATAAAGTTTACCACTGTAGTGGGCCAGGAACATTATTAGATTTTGAATTTTATTTCAAGATTCGTGTGGTTTAAATGCTTCTGCCCGTGTGAGAGCGCCTTACAGAGTCGCGATGAAAGAACGTGTTAGGGAGATCACGCAAGCGCGGTATATAGGTAGCCAGAAAGAGTTTAGCGCGGTACAGTACATGTGACTGCTGCCGCGCTGATGCTGACCTGTGAGCTGGACACTGCCCCAGACAATAGATATTGAACGCTGGTAAAAGCTGGTAAAAGAGCTTTTGGGGGTCAAAAGGGAACATACATTTTTCAATTTCATGTATTTTATACAAAACTGGTAGAAGACGCAAATTTGCTTTTAGGAATGTTTGCCACTTTCGTACCAGTCATGACATTTCATAAAGAATAAGATCAGTATTTTACCGACTGCGAAGGTGAATCTACGAAGGCAGCACGGGATCAGTTAGTTCGCAAGTACAATTTTGTCGACATTTTACGCAATGCACAACCTGGAAATACTGACTTCATGCTCTGCTGATTAACGTGTAGAATATAAATATATCAATACATGTTAACCATGGGCGGGGGTGGGGAGCGGAGGGGGCTGGCTGTGGAAAGAGAGTGAAGTTCCAAAGGCATGAAATATTTTACATAATCACATGAGATTTTAACTGATTTCCCTCTTGCAAATTATTCTGTGACGTCAGGGGGCGAAAAATCTATCGTCTCTGGTCTTCTTCAGTTGCTTTACCCATGATATATTGGTTTTTATTGACTCACTTGTGTAAACAAAGTGAGTCTATGTTTTAACCCGGTGTTCGGTTGTCTGTGTCTGTGTGTGTGTCTGTGCGTCCGTGGTAAACTTTAACATTGACATTTTCTATGCAAATACTTTGTCAGTTGACACAAACTGATCTTTCTCATCTTAAACATTACATTTTGAAATTATACTCAATACATAAAAAGCTTGTGTGTTTTACTCTCAGTGTACAGGGCTTTCACTATGTTCATTTGCCCAAGTGGTCTTTCTCGGAAAATACTAAAATCAGTAGGACAAGTGGACTTTATAGATTTATTGGATGAGTCCTGAGTGTCATGGGCAAAAATCAACTGCGTACACATATTTATACATATTCAAAGCGCGTGCTCATATAGGCCTAATTTGCGAACGCGAACGACGCCATTTTGTTTCAAGTTGTTGATCTGCCCGTTCAATCTTATATTCAATATTCAATTGACAATACACGATAACATGTGATAGAAAGTTGGAGAAGGAGACCGTTAAATATTTATTCAGAGAAAGATTTGTGAACGCCTCATCACTTACTGGATTATGCCCCAAACTGCCATAAAAATATCCACAGAATCAGTCGGAATTCACAGATAAAAATTGTAAACCATGCGAGTTAATACCCTTGAATTGATGAAAGGAAAAAATTTCCAGTCTTGACTTGACAAAATGAAGTCCTTTTCACTTCATACGACGTTTAGAAGTACTTGTACTTGGCTCTACATGTTATTAGTTTAACAAAATACTAAATTTTCATATCAACTTTAAAACTATAAAACTAGAATGAACATAAAAGAGAAATTGAATCGATCGACCGTGTCGTACTACATTCCCAGCGGGTGTAACTAAACTTGATCTAGAGAAAACGGCTAAATTTTGCAGTGTGATTGCGGCTATAGCCACGTCTCCTTTACCGCGGACTTAAAAAGAATTTTTTTTTTTATTGCCCTTAAAGATTTTTTGAATGCCCAAGATACACCAGAATAATATGATTTAAACAGCGTTCTCACTGCGAATACCGCAATCAATTTATCGCCCTTTAAAAAAAGTATGTTTAAATATTAAATTATAGGACATCAGTCCAGGAGCCATGATAGTGTAATGGGTAAGACAGTTTCTTCTCACCCGAACACGCGGGGTTCGAATCTGGTTAGGGCTTTTCTTTTCTTTTCTTTTTTTTTCTTTTCTTTTTTTTAACCTGAAGCTTTATAATATCAAATACAGAACACATTTTAACAATTAGATTTTTTTTTTTTTAAGTGTATCACAAGTGAGTCTTGAAGCCCTTGCATCTCTTTTTTATTCATTTAGGCATTGGCAACTGTGGCTGTTTGACTCTGTGATGCTCTTTTTTTTTTTTTCCAGGTTACATTATTGCAAATCTGTTCTTGCTGGTTATGCACGGAAACTCATCAAACCTCTCATATAAGTTCTAAATTCTACCGCCGATCTTTTTCAAGGCACCAAAGTCTCAGCACTGCACACAGCGTTTTAGTTGTGTTTTGTTTTTTTTAAATCACTGGCTTCCTGTTGAGCAGAGCATAGAGTACAAAACCTAGGTTAAAAAATACAAGGCCTGGGTTTCTGCTTTCATGTCATTTCTGGACGTGCCAATCATTTTGTTTGACTTTTTATGCAAATGTTTTCCTTCAAAGTCTTTCCGTCCGCTCTTCTGCTAATGACACAGTCATCTGCCTTCCTGAATACAACACAGAGAAACACAGCGCGAGAACTTTCAGTTTTTCAGTTGTATGAACCTGGATCTCACTGCCTTTTTTCAGTGTCACAGTCCCATTCTCACATCATTAAAAAAAAACAAGAGAGGCAAGGCCTTCAAGACTCACTTGTGATAAATTAAGTCCCCTAGCATTAATTACAGAGTAATTTCCCTTTTTTACTATCTGCACCAAAACGTTTGCAAAATAAATAAAAATTCCATGCTTAGCAAAGGAAGTTCCTGTTTGAACAGAAAATGATAATAATGACTGCTCTTGTTGTTGTGTCAGAATATCAGATCAAAGTGTCAAGTTTAGAGAATACAAAAAATATAAATGTAACAGTAAATGCAGTTTGCATACAATTAGGCTTCATTTTTTTTTTGTGTGTGTGTGCCCATCCCAGAGGTGCAATATTGTTTTAAACAAGATGACTGGAAAGAACTGAATTTTTTCTATTTTTATGCCTAATTTGGTGTCAACTTACAAAGTATTTGCAGAGAAAATGTCAATGTTAAAGTTTACCACGGACACACACACACACACACACACACACACACACACACAACCGAACACCGGGTTAAAACATAGACTCACTTTGTTTACACAAGTGAGTAAAAAATAATAATAAAATAAAAAATAAACACACACAAACACACACACACACACACACACACACACACACACCAAAAAAAACAGCAACACATATTTCGTTTCTTTGAGACACTCCGTTCCATACTTCGTATTAACTGGATGCACTTTTTTTTTTCTCCATTTGTGTGTGGGTGGGGGGGCGGGGGAGGGTGGGGTGGACTGGTGTTTATACATGAACAAATATATGCACTCGGGGACCGAATTAAGAGCATATAATGCAGATTCTCATCAAGAAAATCTATGTGGGCCTTCCGTGAAATATATATATATATCATTATGTTCCTGTTTTGGGTCTTTCTGTATCCTGTAACTGTGCTGATTACGAAAATGGGGGATGGCATAATTATGTTCTGTTTGTTTGGTCTGTTGTTGGTAAATGATGGTAGAAGTTTCCACGTTTAGTCAGTGAGTGAGTGAGTGAGTTATGATACAGGCTCTGTTGAGAAGGGAGAAGTAACAGGGTGAGTGAGTGAGTGAGTGAGTGAGTGAGTTATGATACAGGCTCAGTTGAGAAGGGAGAAGTAACAGGGTGAGTCAGTGAGTGAGTGAGTGAGTTATGATACAGGCTCAGTTGAGAAGGGAGAAGTAACAGGGTGAGTCAGTGAGTGAGTGAGTGAGTTATGATACAGGCTCAGTTGAGAAGAGCGAAGTAACAGGGTGAGTGAGTGAGTGAGTTATGATACAGGCTCAGTTGAGAAGGGAGAAGTAACAGGGTGAGTCAGTCAGTGAGTGAGTGAGTGAGTTATGATACAGGCTCAGTTGAGAAGGGAGAAGTAACGGGGGGAGTTCTTCACACAGCGTCGTAATTGGCAATGCAGTTTTCCGGCGTCATGTTCCGGTGTTTCGGAAAATGGACCCGGCTTCCTCTCAGGGCTTCAGGCAGGGGTTTCCTTTACACCCTGGTCTAATTTGATTCAATCGAAATCAATTCAATTCAATTATTTCTAAGAGGGTCATGTGAGCGTACAGTCTTCTGCCTGCTTGAGGTCATTTTCTTGGAAACGGAGAAACCGAGAAAGCGGCGTCTCCATGGGGACATTTAGTGTTTCCCAAATTCTTGCCATAGTCTGGCGCCACACATTTTGTTTTACACCGCTTCTTTTCCGTCTGTCTGTGTTAGGTACATTTTGTCGTTCAGTGATCAAGGGTAGGAGAGGTCTGAGGAGTTTATAGCCTTTCGCAAGGGACAACTCGCTTGCCGTCGTGTTTTTTTGTTTTGTTTTTGTTTGTTTGGGGTTTTGTTGTTGTTGTTGTTGTTGTTGTTTTTTTTCCCCACATGTGTCTTAAGAATAGTCATGAAGAAATCGCCTTCCAGTTCGTTATTTGTTTTCTGTGCTGTCTTTTTATCGCCTTTTTTTTTTTCTTTCTTCTTCTTTTTTCTGCACATACACTTTTCTCTCCTTCTCCCTTTTCTTTACATCAATACTCATACATTCACTCAGTTCTCTGACTGTTTGCTTTTCTGTTTATGGGCAACATGTTGTGAGTGTTATCTGAATGTTTGTATTATTTTTTGTAATTGTTCTAATGTTGGTTTTTTCTGTCGGTTTGCCTGTCTGTCTTTTATTCGTCTCTCACTCCCTGTTCGTCCTTTACTATGTTGTAGACATACGCAAAGGAGAAGGAAATAAGGTAACGTTTAATGTATAGAGGAGCATATTTTCGATGATTTATGTAAATGGGTACAACAGTAATCAATAAGCAAGAATACACCATATAAATAACAAGGTTAATAAATAGATATGAGAATAAGTAATTATCGTAAGTATTATTTACATGTACGTTCCATTCTTCAAGATAGTATTTATTTGTTTTGAAACCACTTAAACACATTCATTGCATAAGACGATTAAAAAGATATATTTATCCCCAGTTCGTAATAGTAACTTCAGACTTCAATCATCCTACAACAGTTTGAATAGTTTGTCTTCTTCAAGAAGTCAGAGCATGTTCTGCGTTTTTGACTCACTTATGTAAACAAAGTGAGTCTATGTTTTAACCCGGTGTTCGGTTGTGTGTGTGTGTGTGTGTGTGTCTGTGTGTCCGTGGTAAACTTTAACATTGACATTTTCTCTGCAAATACTTTGTCAGTTGACACCAAATTAGGCATAAAAATAGGAAAAATTCAGTTCTTTCCAGTCATCTTGTTTAAAACAATATTGCACCGCTGGGATGGGCACAAAAAAATAAAAAATGACGCCTAATTATATGCAAACTGCATTTACTGTTACATTTATATTTTTTGTATTCTCTAAACTTGGCACTTTGATCTGATATTCTGACCCAACAAAAAGAGCAGTCATTATAATCATTTTTTGTTCAAACAGGAACTTCTTTTGCTAAGCATGGAAGTTTCATTTATTTTGCAAACGTTTTGGTGCAGATCGTAAAAAAAGAGAAATTACTCTGTAATTAATGCTAGGGGACTTAATTTGCTTTAAACTGACCTTTCTCATCTTAAACATTACATTTTGAAATCATACTCAATACATAAAAAGCTTGGATTTTTTTTTAAAGTGTATCACAAGTGAGTCTTGAAGGCCTTGCCTCTCTTGTTATACACGTCTAAAGTAATATTGAAGAATTGGCTATCGCAAGTGGACTACTGACGTGCAGACGAAATATAACTCACGTGTTTTGTTGATGTATGTTTGAACTTCTTCTTCTTCTGCTTTCGTGGGCTGCAACTCCCACGTACACTCGCATGTACACGAGTGGGCTTTTACGTGTATGACCGTTTTTACCCCGCCATGTAGGCAGCCATACTCCGTTTTCGGGGGTGTGCATGCTGGGTATGTTCTTGTTTCCATAACCCACCGAACGCTGACATGGATTACAGGATCTTTAACGTGCGTATTTCATCTTCTGCTTGCATATACACACGAAGGGGGTTCAGGCACTGGCAGGTCTGCACATATGTTGACCTGGGAGATCGTAAAAATCTCCACCCTTTACCCACCAGGCGCCGTCATCGTGATTCGAACCCGGGACCTCAGATTGACAGTCCAACGCTTTAACCACTCGGCTATTGCGCCCGTCTGTATGTTTGAACAACCCACGTGTGTGGTTCTTTGGATACAATGGTGACGGTTGC
>NC_134876.1:64444308-64471808 GCF_041734735.1 Babylonia areolata
TACCAACACGGGGTCTTTTGCTCAACAGGCTGCCTACCTGGGTAGTGCCTGACTGACGGCTGCCACTGGGCGCTCATAATTCGTTTCCTGTGTCATTCAATCAGATTTCAGGCACACACACATACGCACTCAGACAGACAACAACAACAACAACAACAAAAGATGTTGCGGCGACAATGACTTGACAGTTACAAATTCTGAATGTCATGACTGCACCACAAACCATTTCATTTGAGAGAATAATTTCACAAGATTCTAGCTGTAACAATAATAGTGACAACAACAACAACGATGATGAGGATGATGATGATGATAATAATAATAATAACAATAATGATAATAATAAGTATGATAATACTGGTAATTACAAACATAATGTTACTTTTCACATTCTTTCGTCTGTTTTTCGCTCCCTTTTCCTCTTCTCTTTTCTATTCTGGTAACTGCATGTCCATTTCTATAAGTGGATCATGTTTTCCTACAAATTTTCTTCAGAGTCAACTCTTGTTGCCGTGGGTTCTTTTACATGCAGAAAGTACATGTTAACACACAGGACCTCGGTTTATCGTCTCGTTCGAATGATTAGCGTCCAGAGGACCACTCAAGGTCTGTAACTCGTGGAGGGAGAGAAAATTCTGGTGAATGTGGGATTCGATCCACTGTTCTAAAAATAGGTGGATAGCGCATACCTTCTTTGAGCCCCTTTGCTATCTGAAGCCAGCGGAAGTGTTCAATCAGCCATTTTGCTACTCATGTCAGTACAGCGCGAAGCGGTAACTTCATATATTTAGCCGAGCGCTCAGCTGGCTATGATGGCTGCTTCACGGCGAGCTTTCACTTGCTCGCGGCGTCAGTTAAGCTGATAATCCTGTGTGTACCTCCACAGCAAATTTGTGCTATGTGTCACTGCACTGTTTTCCTGTAATAACTTTGGTAAATAAACCATTGGCAGATATCAATCAAGGCACATTTGGCATGTCGTGGGGGCAAGCATAACACGATTTCATCGAAAATACACGGTTACAGTTCAGAAACTACCACCAGTCAGCAGACGACTTCTCAACGGTCTGGCAGCCGGATACGAATCCCAGTATGGCGTTCAGTTGGCTTCAGCTTTCCTGACTGATGAGCTACCCATCTATTTTTAGATTAGTGGATTCGATCCCGAGCCCTCTTCCGCTTCATAGGAGGACGCGTTACCACCTGGCCCCCCCTCCACACGCTGTGGCTGTGTTTTGCAAAACCACGGCTTGTATTGCTCACCATCTGCAGCTGGCTGGCTTGCTGCTAACTCCGGCTGATGACCCAGTGCGGCAACGATTCTGTTGTCCATCATCTTCTTACTATATACCCCTACTGGCGTGCTCAGTCCTGGGCAAGGGAGGGGAAAAAAACTGACACTGATGTGAGTTGAAATGAGGTTTATTTCAGCTCTGGAATTTCAGTATGCGTGGGTTTTTTTCCCTGCTTCTTTGTCAATGTGTGATGTTTCAGTAAAGTTTTTCTTCAAATCACATACAATCTTTAAAAAAAAAAACAAAAAAAAAAAAACAACTTTTGACGTCGTGGACCCGGCTGTGATCAAAGAACAAAGCCATGATAATCAGTACCGGAGTTCTGGAGCGAAGGGCCTAAGCAAGTGCACTGCAATATGACTTTGTAAGAAGTCAACGTTGTTCAGTAGCTTGTAAGAAACGACAACCTTTACAGTTGTTGCTGTTGTTGTAGGCATACTTCTGCCGCTTCTGTGGTGCTCTTGCTGACGTTGTCTTCCCGAATTGGAGACCCTCAGCGAACAGGGTCATAGTAAAGAGTCGATTTGAACAGATGATTGGTGCGAAATAAATCAGTGTCTTCGCGTGAACACACGCTCACCCGAACGTACATGATTACACACATACACACACACACACACACACCACACACACACACACACTGCAGTCTCTCTCTCTGTGTCTCACTGTCTACTCCCCCAACCCCACCCTCTCTCTCTCTCTCTTTCTATACACACACACACACACACACATCCACAGACACACGCACACACGTGCGCGGCGTGAGTGCATGACACTGTTTCCTATCGTAAACCTTTCCAGTTGAGTTTGAAAAACAGATGGATGTGCATGCCGGGGGGGTTGGGTGTGGGGGGGGGGGGGGGGGAATGTGGGGGGTACGGAGGGGGGAGGTTACGGGGGAGAAGACAAATGAGACAGAACAGCTAACCACCCTCACCCTCATCCTCCAGCCCCACTCTCCTCCCCTAACACAACCCTGATTTCAACCCTTCCTGCTCACCCCCCAACCCCAACCCCCTGCCGGGCGGCAAACGACTGGTTAGATCAAAACGTTCATAACTTTAACTGTCGAAACCCCAGTGAAAAGAATCAGTAGTCACTTCATTATGTTTTACGTTTGAATGACACAATGTAGATGATGATCAACGACGGTCCAGTATTCTTTTATTCATCCATTTATTTATTCATTTATTCACTTATCTTGAACAGGCTGAAAAACATCACTTCGGTCCTAACATACACCCTCCAACACCCTCTTCATACACACACAGTGTGAGTGATGGCCTAGAGGTAACGCGTCCGCCTAGGAAGCGAGAGAATCTGAGCGCGCTGGTTCGAATTACGGTTCAGCCGCCGATATTTTCTCCCCCTCCACTAGACCTTGAGTGGTGGTCTGGACGCTAGTCATTCGGATGAGACGATAAACTGAGGTCCCGTGTGCAGCATGCACTTAGCGCACGTAAAAGAACCCACGGCAACAAAAGGGTTGTTCCTGGCACAATTCTGTAGAAAAATCCACATCGATAGGAAAAACAAATAAAACTGCATGCAGGAAAAATACCAAAAAAAAAAAAAAAAAAAAAAAATGGGTGGCGCTGTAGTGTAGCGACGCGCTCTCCCTGGGGAGAGTAGCCCGAATTTCACACAGAGAAATCTGTTGTGATAAAAAGAAATACAAATACAAATACACACACACACACACACACACACACACACACACACACACACACACACACGCACAGACACACACACACACACACACGCACAGACACACACACACACACACACACACACACACACACACACACAATCAACCCTTCTTCGACACGCAACAATGATTTATGCGCACAACCAAAGTTTACAAAAAGTGAACACTACCTGCAAGAGCTTTTCAGCAGCAAAAAGGAAGTCTTTTTCCACTTGTGATAACTAATAAACATGACAGTTGGCCTTTTTGTGGAGATTCAACGCACGCGGGTAACTGAGTCAAACAGTAAACACGGCAGATATTTGTTAGAACAGAGATGATGGCAGTTTTTGCTTTGTTTTTTTTAAACGAGTCGTCCAATCTTTTGGGCAATCTATTATAATGAAGAACGAATACCCTGCTTGTGGCTCATTCCCTGAACTCCCTCCACGTGAGGAGGATCTGGACGCAGAGTCGACTGGTGGGGGCAAACATGATTCTCAACCTGTTGATGACTTGCCGAATGAGGCCCAGCCTGACGAAGACCTGACTCCGTCCTCAGAAGATACTGAGGATGTGTTTCAGGATTCCCAGTCATAGCTGGTGCCAGATACACAGCTTTCTTTCTGTGGTGAACGCCACGTCCAGTAAAAAAGAAAAAAGTAAATCAATCGCTTCCTCACTTCAGGGGGCAACCGTTTCCTATAGCACCGTAACCAAACGTCACAGGTCGAGAGACGGGGATTCCCCCACTGCCGTGAACTCCAGGGGGAAGTGTCCAAGCTCTCTGATGTACGCGCCTCACGTGCGCGAGCTGAGGCAGCGGCAGTGGGTGAAGGTGGTGATGGGTGAACATTCACCCCCAGTGCAGGCTTGACCGTGACGGGATCGAATTCGGTTTTGTATAAAGGACTAATGGCTTCTGGTTTGCGCGCACATTGAAAGATGGCTTCGATTATCGGACTTCCCCTATTGGCTTGCGATTCAAGTATACACGTTTTGTCACTGAATACGCGGGGACTACGTTCCCCTTGGAAGAGGAAATCATTGTTTAGCTATCTAAAGGATAAAAAATACGATGCTATATGTCTGCAAGAAACACACATAACGCAAGAAGTGAGTAAACAATGGGAAAAAGAATGGGGGGCAGGGAAGTTTGCTTGTAGTGACTTTACTGCACGTAGCTCAGGACAAATCATTTTGTTTAGGAAAAAAATATGTTGAAAACTATACTATTTTGCATAATTCAAGAAGAATTCTGGCCGTGGAAGTAGAAATATTAGATAAGAAGATAGCAGTTATAAATGTTTACTCTCGAAATAACAATGCAGAAAAGATTTTTTGTTGTTGAAGACTTGGGAAATATTATTTCTAACATTACTTCCGAAGGAATTTTGATATGTGGTGATTTCAATTGTGTTTTAGATAACGACCTTGACATTGTTTCATGGGAACCACATGCAGGAACAACCGTTCAGAAATTCATTGATCTAATTAAAGAGAATGATTTATATGATGTTTGGAGATTATTTCATCCACAGGAAAAACAGTTTACATGGTGCAAGAAGAATCCTTTCATCGCCAGAAGTTTGGATTATGTACTAACAAATTCGGATTTATTTGATAAAATACTGGAATCTGAAATTCGCTCTTTGCCTTCTACTGATCACAGAGAGTGCACTGTTACTATGAAGTTAGCTAATACTGAAAGAGGACCAGGACTGTGGAAGTTTAATAACTCATTGTTGAAAGACATAGAATACGTTAATAAAATGAATGAATTGATTATAGAGCAGGTTTCTGGCATTAAGGATGGATCGGATTATCAAGTTGAATGGGAGTTGTTAAAGTTAAAAATAAAAGATTTCTCTATAGATTATAGTAAACACAAAAGTATAAACAACAAAAATGCATTAAGAAAGCTGTATGGCAGGCTGAATGAAATTGATGTTCAGTTAGCAGCTAGTCCACAATCTGTTCCCCTCCAGAATGAGCGTAGTCAGTTAGCTTTGAAGATAGAAATAATGGAAAGACATAAAGTACAGGCAGCACAGGCAAGAGCTAGAGTGAAATGGGTGGAAGATGGCGAGAAGAATTATAAATACTTTTTGGGTTTGGAAAAATCAAGGGCAAATTCCAAAGTGATGGCAGGGGTTCTAAACGAAAATAATGTATTAGTAACCCACCAATCGGAAATACTGAAAGTACAAAAACACTTTTTTCTCAATTATATAAAAAGAAAATACTTTCTAACGATATGTCTAAAAATATAGACAGATTTTTGACCAACACTGATTTTCCACGCATCTCTGAGATGCAAAAAAAGGATCGTGAGGGTGCAATAACAGAACATGAACTGCTAAATTCCCTCAAATGCTTGAATAATGGCTCTTCTCCTGGCTGCGATGGAATCACAGTTGAGTTTCTAAAGCTTTTTTGGCTACATTTAAAAGGCTTACTAACATTGTAACTAAATTATTCTTTCACACAAGGAACACTTTCATCAACACAAAGAAATGCAGTAATTACATTGATAGACAAAGGTAAAGAACTGCCAAGAAACAATTTTTTTTAAAATGGCGACCCATTTCACTGACAAACAGTGATTATAAACTTTTAGCTAAGACTTTGGCCATTCGCTTGAGTCAAGTAATTCATGATTTAGTTAGTACTGATCAAGTGGGTTACATCAAAGGTCGGCGAGTTTCCACATTACTAAGACTCATTGATGATGTTGTTGAACAGTTAAACGTAGAAAATAAACCTGGCTTATTGATGAGTATAGATTATTCATAGGCATTTGATAGAATTTCAAAGGATTTTATGATTAGTGCATTTAAGAAATTTGGCTTTGGTAGCGACTTTATTCAATGGGTAAAAGTAATTATGGCTAATACTCAAAGTTGTGTCACATACTGTGGTTGGATATCAGAGTATTTTCTCGTAGAATCGGGAATTCGTAAAGGATGTCCCTTTTCACCGTTAGCTTTTGTTCTCGCCACTGAAATTCTAGCTATAAAGATACGTGGTTTTATACACATAAAAGGAATAGAGTTAGGACAACCCGATGATAATTTTTTCCTTAGATTACTGAAAATAGCTATGTATGCAGATGATGTTACTTTAATTTTTGCAGGATGAACATGATATGTTACACGTGTTAAACATATTTCAAGATTTTTCTAGGTTTTCAGGGCTTGAAATAAATCGCTATAAATCAGTTGCAATGTGGCTAGGAAGTAAAAAAGATTGTACTGATACTTTTTATGGATTTCTTTGGAGGAAAAAGATTAAAATTCTTGGCATTTTTTACGCCAACAATACTTCTGCGTCCTCTTTAGAAGAGAACTGGGTGTACAGAATTGAGAATATCAAAAGAATTATTCATTCATGGGAAAAGAGAGACTTACGTTTAACTGGAAAGGTAAACATAATAAAAACTTTTCTTATTTCCCAGATTGTTTACATTATGCAGGCTTTCATTATTCCAGAAAAGGTACTTATATCGATCATATTGATCAATCAAATACTCTTTAGATTTCTTTGGCGTAAACAGAATTGCAACAGAGAAGCTTTTGAGAAAGTTAAGAGAAGTGTAGTATGCAGTGGTTTTGAACAAGGGGGTTTAAAGATGATTGATGTTAGGCAAATGCAGTCAGCGTTTCTTTTGCAATGGGTGGTGGGTCTTTGTAGTGCAGGAGAACACGAAAAATGGGTTCATGTACCCAGGAAAATGTTTGCTAATTTTGGTGTATTTAATGTATGTTTTTTTCACAAACGTAAAGAGTACTGTATTTAAGTATTTGCATCTGGTTAATTCTCAGTTTGGGAGGATGGTTTTGCAAACATGGTTAGATCTTAATGTGCAAGCAGGTGAAACACCATATTTAAACCGATTATGGAATAACAGACACTTAAAGTATCAGGGAAACGTTCTTTTCTTTCCTGATTGGGTCATGGGTGGGATAATACATGTAAAAAACATGTATAATACTCATGGCATTTTTACCTATAATGACATATGTTTGAAAATCGGAGAGTCCCCAACAAGAATATTAGAGTACAATGTTGTTGTTGCTGCTGTTCGACAGTTCACCTCTGTAATTAATGAACAAGAGAGGTCTGACATCGACCTGTCAAATATTCCTCCTTTCTGTGGTAAGAAATTACTCACTTGTAAAGACTTTAGATTAGTATTGTGCAATAAGAACTACTCCATACCATGTGCCATCAGGTTTTGGAATCATAAATTTGGTGTAGATTTGAATAAGAAAATATGGAAGATTCCCCGTCTATGTTCAAAAGAAACACGTTTAAGAGTATTGCAATGGAAAATCTTGCATAATATTTATCCTACTAATATCCTGTTGTGTAAAATCAGAAAGACAACCAGAAGAAACTGATTATATTGAGCATTTCTTTTTTCATTGTCCGCCTGTCAAAGTATTTTGTGAATATATTAGTCAATACATATTAACTGAATATAATGTAAAAGTAATTTTGTCTGAAACTGATGTTTTGTTTGGGATACCAGTCCTGCACAAGACCCAGGACCATACACTGATGCAAATCAATCATATTCTTCTGGTTGCCAAAATGTGCATCAGCATGTATAAGAAAACTGAATCAAAATTACCATTGTCAATGATATTTGAAAATCAGCTTAGATATCGTAAGATTTGTAAGATTTCATAATATAAATTGCTTGCATGCACGCAAACACACAAAAACATACACTCATATGCATATACATGCACGCACACATACACGCATATCCTGGCAAGTATTGGCTTTTCTTCCCTTGCTGGGAAGGGAGTGAATTTCTTGCCACTTTAAACCTTTCCTGTGACTACTCTTCCTAGCTATCCCTTGTTCGCTTTCGCTTTATCTTTCGACTGAACAAGGGATGGCGCCTTCTGGGAGAGATGTTCAATGGAAAGGATGTGCCCTACCACTTCTAACTCCACATACACTGTTATATACATGCACTAGGTCAATAAAACCACTGAAATGTAAACAAATGTAAACATTAAAAGGGAAGATAGGGTCGGTCCATTGTTATAATACAGATGACAGATCTTTTATTCATTTATTTATTTATTTATTTATTAGGTTAAGATAGAGGAGGAACAGAGAGAGGATGGATGACAGAAAAGCTTCAATATCAAACAAACAACTCACACTAGGGCAACAATAAACCCAGAAAGATGTAATCACTTGTCATGCATGTTTAGAATGCATACATCAGAACACTAGAACATCAAAAAACCCTCGCAAATGTACACAGACATCGAATATTCTTAAAATGCATGCCTCAAGACACACTGGGGCAATTGCTGCGCCAGAAGATAGGGGAAAGAATGAAAGTGATCAGTTTAGGTGTGTGTGGGAAAGTGGTGCATGAAAGGTAAATATGAGTTTGTGAAAGAAGAAAAAGAAAGATGTGGGGAAAAAAGGAGGATGGAGGCCCCCCACACACACAAAAAGTGGGAAAAAAGAGCAGGTTGGAGGCCCCACAAAAAGAGAGAGAGAGAGAGAGAGAGAGAGAGAGAGAGAGAGAGACAGACCAAACCCCCCCCCAAAAAAAACCAACAACAACAAAAAACGAATATTCAACCTGTGACGCTTAAATAATTGATAGTTTCATCAATTATTTTTTATAATTGTAGAGATCATTTCTTCTTTTGAGAAAATCTGTTCGGTCTTGCTTAATTAATTTTCTAATTACAATATAGCCATTATTCTTGTTAATGCTGACAACAACAAAAAATCAAAAATCAAAAAAAAAAAAAAAATCTCGTAACCTGTGTTAAAGATACAGGCTTGAGACGACAGTTGCTTGGTGAATCTCTTGCAAGATCCGTTCCCTTGTAAAGGAGAACCCTCCCCCTTTTCTTTGTTAGGTATTTTCACTCCTTCAAAAGGCTCCATTCTGAAATTTAAAGTAAATCTTATTCTGTTTCAGAAAAAAAAGAACAAATTGCTCTGACAAGCCACTATGGAGTTAATCCATTTTTACTGACTGAAACGCATATCCTACTTCTCGCTATGTCATCGATTCTTAACGCTTTCAGCTTCCCCATCGTTTGAAATTCACCCGTAATGAAATTTGCACCCACCCACTTTTAATGTTGTTTTTTTTCCCCGTGAAAAAATTCTGTATAATATTGTCTATGAATTCTTTATGCACGCCCGTTTGGTATAGTATTATCATATTAATTTTCGTTTTCAGTATATCATGTTGTTGTCGTTGTTGTTGGTTTTGCTTTTACTTTCTCTAACCCAAGAAGTTTGAATGTTAAGCTATTGCTTTTCCCAGACAATTCTACTGTGTGGGCGTTTTGTTATAAATACCTGGAACAGACACAGGCTTAAAAGATCGAATTAAACGAAAAATAACCTGCGAGACCGGAGTCTAACTTTTAAGCTCGGTTTTAGTTTAGCAAGAAAAACTTGTTTTCTTTTGAACTGAAGCAACCTTTCGTCTTCAAGTGTGTCTTCTAAAGAACAAGTGGCCACTGGTGTTTTTGGAGTCAGCCCCCTTGCTCCTATTCTCGAATCTAAGTTGTCTTTGTCTTTTTCCACATCACATCCCCCCCCCCCCCCCCCCCCCCCCCCCCCACACACACACACACACTTTCCCCGTCTCTTTGAATATCCCATGTCTCTGTCTCTGTCGCTCTCTCTCTCTCCCTCTCTCTCTCTCTCTCTCTATGTGACAACCTCAACATAAATGTAGACTGACGCTCCGTTTCACACACACACACACACACACACACACACACACACATTGGGTGAGAAGCAGAAGAACAAGGCCTCAGATTCACGTTACCAGTAATTTATGGCCAAACAGCCAGATGTGGACTGCGGTGTGGAACCCGAGAACAGAAAACATTGGCAAACCTCATTTTTTGTCTTTCTTACTTAACTCGAGACTCCATTGTTCACTTTATTCTTTTTTTTCTTTTTCTTTTTTTTTTGTGTGCATGCGTCAGCATATTGTGCAATGTTTTTGTACAGCTCGTGTTGTGTGCATCAGCGCTTGCTGTTCCAAGTTCAGTGGAATTATTTCACTTTTTATATAATATTATATTATATTTATAATTTATATTACATTACATTTTATTATATTATATAGCATATCATACTATATCATATCATATTATGTTATATATATTATATCATATTATATCATATATCTTATTTCATATAATTTTTAGTGCCATGCAGTCGAGAGCGAAGGCTTATATCACAGCGCTGAAACAACTATTTTGCCTTCAGTTCTCAAGATGTCTTCATGATCACCCCTGCCAGTTCCCACACCATGCTCTCCCCTGGCTCTTTTCCCACAGTACAACTTCTCTCTCACTGAAACACACACGTCTCAAGAGTTCTCTCCCATTGAAACATACACGTCTCAAGAGTTCTCTCCCATTGAAACATACACGTCTCAAGAGTTCTCTCCCACTGAAACAGTTCTCTCCCATTGAAATATACATATGTCAAGAGTTCTCTCTCATTGAAACATACACGTCTCAAGAGTTCTCTACCATTGAAACATAAGCATCTGAAGAGTTCTCTCCCACTGAAACAGTTCTCTCCCGTTGAAACATGCAAATCTCAAGAGTTCTCTCCCATTGAAACATGCACATCTCAAGAGTTCTCTCCCATTGAAACATACACATCTCACGAGTTAATTCCCATTGGAATATTCACATCTCAAGAGTTCTCTCCCAGTCACTGGACCCCCTGTGTGTGATGGACGGAACGCAGGGGTTGTGTCCCTTGTAAGCAGCGAGCAACCAGCCACAATCCTGTGTGGAGCAGTGGCCTAGTGGTTATGCACCCGAGTCCAGGCAGCCAGTGTCCGCGGTTCGATTCCCATGATACGGACCCCTCCTCCACCACTAAACCCACAGTGGTGGTCTGGGTGCTAGTCTTTCTGATGAGATGATTGATAAACTGAGGTCCCATGTGCAGCATGCACTTAAACGAACCCTTTGAAAACTATGTAGAGAAATTCACTTTTAAAGTAAAACGAATACAGTTGCAGACAGGAAAGAGAAGAAAAAAAAGGGGAAGAGGGGGGAGGAGTCAAATTTCTCAGAGAGAAATCTTTGGTGACAAAAAGTAATACAAGGCAATATGATGCGGTACGGAAAAGTACGGTACTGTACAGTACCGCACGACATGACACGACACAATACAATACACTGCTTCACTGAACGTACCTCAGTGACGGCTGAGGCACTATGTACAGGCTGGGCCAGCTCTGTTTGCTACCAAGATAAGCGGGGCTGTCAGCGCTCGACCGGGTCTATGGTCTACATAATACTGATGATGATGATGATGATGATGATATGGATACTTATATAGCGCCTATCCTCGGTCAGAGACCAAGCTCAAAGCGCTTTCCAAACACGGGGTCATTTGCACAACCTGGGTAGAGCCAACTGACGGCTGCCATTGGGTGCTCATCATCCATTTCCTGAAACTATCGTCACCGGAAGGTATACCAACCGACCGGAACCCCCAGCAACAAGATATACTGCTGACAGTGCTATCACAAACTGTCACCTGGCACTGGGTGCCAGCCAGTCTGTCCCGGGACTGACAAAAGCGAGTGACTCCCTACAGTGCTGTCAAGAGGTGGGTTTTGTGCTGTGTGATATCTCAAGAACTTGCAAGTTGGTGGTACTCAGACACCGGCCGTGAGTGCTTGTGCTGCTGTGTCGCAAGATGATACCAGCTGAGACTTCCAAGCTGTGAAGTAACAATAACGTACCATGTATCAAAATGGAAACTCTCCACTCCCACAGTGCCGCCAGTCATAAAACAGACACGGCAGTGGGGTCAAGTAACGTCGAGGTCCCAGTTGGAATTTTCTACACTGTAGCCTGGTACAACTTGCTTTTTTTTTTTCTTCTTTTTAATTTTTATAGTTTAAAGGTTAAAGGTCTCATAGCCCTTTACGGCCATCGGGGCAGTGAATTCATATGCACTGTGACTAGTGCTCTACATAGGAAGGCGGGGCCCAGTCCTCTCCTTCCGCCGTTTTAACCTTTCCCAACGGAAGTCAGGTACCCATTTACACCCGGGTGGAGTGAGGGAAATCGGACAACAGTGCCTTTCCCGAGGACACACCACCTCGCCAGAAAGGGACCTCGAACCCTGATCATTGGTCAACACTGGATCAGGACTCTGACACCTAACCAATTCTGCCATTGTAATTTCATAATGAGTAATTTAGAAGCTATTCAAGGTAACTTAAGCACTGGTAACAGTATCCAGGACTTACCCCCTCGAACATCACAACCTCCACTGAACCAAGAAAGACTTGACATGAAGGACGTCATCCAATCGGTCGCTAAACTCGGCTCTACTGGTGATAGTAATGTACAAGGAAAGATGCCGACTGGGAACGGGACTCCCACCAGACTCCTTGTCATGTGGAAGGGAAGGGAGAGGGGGTTGTTGGGGGTGGGTGAGGCCGAAGGTGGTTCCTGTGTGCTACACTGCTGTCGGCATGCGGATGCCTCTCACTTTTGACACCGTGTCGGACAGGACTCACCAGACACATGTCAGCTTTCCACTGACGCAGTGTGGGTTCACTCAGTTCCAACAGAACTTTCACACATTTGCCACTTTGAGTAGATTCATTTACTTACTGACTGCTGCTCCCATCACCCACCAGGGTCCCGTAAGGCGCACAACGCTGCATCACAAGCCTCCTTCTCTCACGGTTGTGTGCCAGTGCCATCACTGACCCGTAAATGACTTCATACCAACCAACTACAACCGTATGGCTGTAACTAAAGTCAATTGCGCCTGAACCGGTCAAACTGTCCAAAACGCTGCTGGGTTGCATGGTTGCAACCTTACAGATCACGTGTTCTTTCAGTCCGATACGGTCCACAGGAGGTGGCGGAGGAGCCACAGGTCTGTTATGTCACAGGTCTGTTGTGTCACAGGTCTGTTATGCTAAATGTCCGTCGTGCCACCGCATACATGTGCAATCGCGGGTAAAGATGTAAAGATTAGCTTCGCGGACGAGCGTCACATTCTCATTTTCTTGATGGTGTTTGTTCGGATGAAATGCTTGTGGCGCTCTCACGGGGCGTGCCCGTTAATCTGCAAGTCCATGAAGCCACTGTTCCGTTTCACTCAGACGTGGCATATGGCCTGTGCCATAGCGGGCCTGTGTCCTGGATGGTTTGTGTCCTAGCTGGTCTGTGTCCTAGATGGTCTGTGTCCGAGATGGTCTGTGTCCTAGATGGTCTGTGGCAAAGCGGACCTGTCATAGCTTGTCTGTGTCATAGCGGATCTGTGTTATTATAACGGACCTGTCATAGCGGACCCGTGTCATAGCGGACTTGTGTCATAGCGGACCTGTTATAGCGGATCTGTGTCATAGCAGACCTGTGTCTTAGCTGGTCTGTGTCAAAGCGGACCTTTGTCATAGCGGATCTGTGTCATAGCGGACCTGTGCCACAGCAGACCTGTGTCATAGCGGATCTGTGTCATAGCGGATCTGTGTCATAGCGGACCTGTGCCACAGCAGACCTGTGTCATAGCGGACCTGTGCCACAGCAGACCTGTGTCATAGCGGATCTGTGTCATAGCGGATCTGTGTCATAGCGGACCTGTGCCACAGCAGACCTGTGTCATAGCGGGCCTGTGCCACAGCAGACCTATGTCATAGCGCTGTGGCCCCGCGAAGGGCTGGAGATGGCCGTATATCATGACAGGTAACGTCCACAGGAGATACACAGCCCCATGTGGGGATCTCCCCGCAACTGGCATCAAGTGATCAAGTGGTGTGTGTGTGTGTGTGTGTGTGTGTGTGTGTGTAGGGGTGGGGGTGGGGCGCTGCCTGGCCTGACATGAGAGGCCTGACTGAGAAAACATTATCCCCACCCCCTCCCTCCCCACCTACCTACCTCACCTCTCTCTTCCATCATACTGTGCTGCCCCTCCCTTCCCTTCCTCTTCGCCCCCGCCCCCACCACGTCCCACAACCGTTTCCTCCAACTCCTCTATTCCATCCCCCCTCCCCCTCTCCCCTCGCACTCTTCACTTCTGAGGGGAAACAGTCCTCGGGTGGTATCGGCTGTATCCCCCCCCCCCCCCCCCAAGACAGGGTCACCAAGGCCTTTGTGCCATCAACACCGCAGTATTCGGAAAACTGTCCTCTGGTGGGCTGTTTCCCAGGGTGAAATGGGATCTGACTCCAGAACACTTTTGGAGTCGTCAGCAGCTAACCAAAGTCGGCTAACAGATGGTCTTTACCCTACACCCCCCCTTACCCCTCTTTGAACAGACGTTGCGATCGACTACAGCTGGATTGGCAGTGATGAAGAGACACAAACAAAAAGTGAAAGTGGATCCATCTTTCAAGATCGATTAAGGGGGGGGGGGGGGGGGGGGGGGATCCAAGCGACGACTGGATCAGTTCAGCGATCGTCCAGAAATCATTATCAGCCCGTGACAAAATAGCCAATCCACCTGTGCCTCGACTTTGTGTGTGCGCGTGCGTGCGTGCGTGTGTGTGTGTTTGTGTGTGTGTGTGCGTGTGTTGTCGCTGACACATTTCATTTGCCTTTGATTGTAGTTACCTGAGTTTGTAATTCTTGTAACTATTCATTTTCTCCTTACTGATGTTGATTGCTCGCGAACTGGACCCTGTGTTAAGGAGGAAAAATAAATATTCATCACTAATAATATCATTATGATTATTATAATTATTGTTATGGCGCCTGAAGGACAAGGTCGCCGGGAAATAGAAACGTCTGTTTTACCGAAGAATACTGTTTTACGCGTGTCCGGATTTTTCATTTTCGTTTTTTCAACCCATGGAACTTCGAACGAATCCGTCCTCCTTACCACTTTCTTTTTTTCCTTTAATTCTTTTTTCGTGGCGAAACGGATACTACTTGACAGATTGAATACAAAGACAAAGCAACAGGATACTTAACTTGGCTCGGGACAAGGTGGCCATTGTGAATGAGTAATCAGCCCCGACCGGAAAGGCGTTTGATTGGCTAGCAGACGACCGACTAAGAGTCGGATGTCTTATTAATGAGTTAGCCACCAGTTTTGGCCAAACAGAGTAAACCAACAGGCCTAGTTAGCCTCAGTTTAACATGACACTAAATCTATAGTCAAACGCTCTGTATATATATATATATATATATATATATATATATATATATATATATATATATATAATTAAAAAAAGAATCATGCGTTGCACGTCTTGTATAAGCAACAACAAAAAACTTCTTCTTTTTTTTTAAGCGAAATGAACTTGATTGTGTAAATTTTGTTGGACCAAATTAACATTTTATACTTTGTAGATGTGTAGGCAAAATGAATCTTGTTATCAGATCAAGTTTTAAAAAGGTGGGGGTGTGGCGAGTGGGACGGAACCTTGTTATGCAGAATTTGTTAGACAAAATGACTTTTTATTTAGATTGTATAGCAGGAGAAACGAGACTTTTCCAGATTTTTAGTAGTTTCTTTGTAATATGTTTGACGTTGTAAACGAAAAGAATATTACTTTTTGTAGTTGTATTTCAAAGAAAACTGCTTCTCGTTCGTTTAATGTACACCCCAGTCTCCCCGATGAAGGCAGCTGTACCTTGCAGGTACACAGCCGTAGACCTTCTGGATTAAAACAAACAAAGAAACAAACTTTTATATTGTGCAATACACAGTCAAAACAAGCCATAAAGCCACAAGGAATTATGTTGTGGATTTTGCAGTCGATCGATACGACGCTGTATGGAGAAGAAACGAAGTGAAAGCTGGTGGTGTATGTAGGTTGGAAAATGATTTGATGGGTTTCGTAGGTAATACCAACCTTGGTTTTTCTACAGTTTGTAGGCGAGTTTGTAGAGTTTCTGCGCTAATTTCTCAAAACCAAAATGTTTTTCTTTCAATAACTATCGTGTATCACAGGATCGAGCGAAATGACAATAATAAAATCTCGAGTCATGTGAACATCTTTGTGTCCGTGGCATACCCTTGTAAAGAAACTGATTATAATTATCTTCTCTTTTTTTTATGGTTGAGCCGACAATGAGGGTCAGTTCCACGCAGTCAGTGAAAGCATAATTACCGCTGAGAGATAGACATAGAGAGAGAGAGAGAGAGAGAGAGAGAGACAGACAGACAGACAGACAGACAGACAGACAGAGACACAGAGAGACACAGAGAGAGACAGAGACACACAGAGAGAGAGGCGTGCGTGCGCGTTTCTGTATGTGTGTTTGTAGGAGGCAGGGGGGTACAGAGAAGTGAGGGAGGGGGTTGTAAGCTTCGGGGACGGGGGACATAACCCTTTCATCTGACTGCCCCCCCTTCCTGCACAACCCTTTCCCCCACCCTCCGCCCCCCTCGACCCCCCCAGCCACCTCGCCCCCGCCCCCGCCCCCGTCCATCCCGCAAAAAAAAAAGGAAAGAAAAAAGTACCATTTTGGAAATGGCACTTTTTTTTTTCAAACAAAATAAGAAAATATCGGAATCAAAGCAAAGCGCCAAAGCGGAGACAGTAAAAACGATCCCATTTGAAAAATGCCTGGAGCTAGATCTGAGAGTGACACTCATTTTGTTGTTGTTATTGTTGTAGTTGTTGTAGTTGCCTATAGTTTTGTTTTACTCAGGGGAAATTTCCCTCGCTCTAAATATACGATTTCCTGCCTGAAAGATGCGATGACAGCAAAGTAGTCCGGAACACACGGTTTATGGAGATCAGTGAAGCGATACAGAAGCTCAACCCCCACCTCCACACCCCCTCCATCCTGCATTATGGCAGACGTTTCGCAGCATCACGCCGTTTGTTTACGAGTTTATTTCTATACCAAGATGACTGCTTTTGTGAGCCACGTTGCCAAAGTCTAGCATTGACAGAGTGATAAACCGTCATGAGGAAAACAGGAGAAAGAGACATGCTCTGGGGGTGGGGGTGGAGGGTGGGAGGAGGCTGGTGGGGTCGGGGGGGTGGGGGGGACGTGTGGGCGCAGCACATTCCTCCCACGATGAATGGTTGGAGATTTATCTGGTTGGCAAAAAGTCATCTCCCCCTTTTCGTGTTTACTTGTTTGTCTGGTATTTCGTTGTTGGTGTCGTTTTGTTTGTTTGTTTGATGTTGTTGTTTTACCGTGGAGCAAACTGTACAGAACACTTTCTAGTTAAGCTTTTACGAAGTGAAAAGAGGTATTTGGAGAAGGCCTGAGACACATGCCCATACATGTACCTCAGTTGTGCCTGGATTGTTTTCACCCATGACCCACAAAAAACAACACACAAACGTTTCGCCGCGCGTCCACACACATAATTATGCAGGGAAGCACACAAACAAAACGCATACACACTTGGCTTAAAACAGTATTTTTATTTGGAACGTGTCACAATCCATCACAGTTACAGATAAACACGACAACAACAAAAACTTATACAAGTCCTGTCCTGATATTAGTACATCTCAGAAAGAAGGGGACAGACAGACAGACAGACAGATAGATAGATAGATAATTGGAGAGATGAATAACAGGATACTGTATTCACAAGCAATATGTGTGTTTAAGAAAAGAAGAAGAAAAACAAAAAGGAAAGCAGCCGTTATGTAGGAAGTCTGTCTGTCTGTCTGTCGCTCGGTCGGTCGGTCGGTCTCTTTGTCTTCAAATGAGTTGCTTTGCAAGGACAGACGTAAACCCTATCCTTAAATCACCGTAAACTCTCGTACCCCAATTGTTCTGCATTCTCGAAAAAAAAAAAAAAAAGAAAAAAAAAGTATCAAATCCGAATCAAAACAAACGCTTTTTTTCCCCTTGCTATCTGTCTACTACCATAAACGTACAATGCAATATTTGTGTCTTCAACTGTGTAAGCACTACAGCAAACTGAAAAACAATCCCTATGATTGTAAAGTTTAACAACAACAGCAGCAACAATGCACACACGCACAAAAATGATAACAAAGGAATAAAAGATGATATATATATATATATATATATATATATATATTTACACACACACACACACACACACACACACACACACACACACACACACACACATAAAGTTTAAACATACTTTTACAGGTGCTGAGGAAGGGGTACTGGCCCCACCCAACTCCTGTGACCCGGAAGTTCTACGGCTGTGTCAGAGGACCTGCGGCGTACAGCTGCCTTCATCGCGGAGACTGGGGTGTTCATCTTACGAACGAGAAGAAGAAGAAGAAGAAGATGAAGAAGATACTTGTACAACTGACAATCATTGAAATATTTTCAGTAGTTTCTCACTATCTTCCTCAGCAAAACTGAAACAACTCAAGACTCCCCTGTCTCACTGAAATATACAAACAAGAATTCTACTCTGAGTAAGGAAATTTTCTCTATGATATGTTTCCCGAATCAGGGAATCTTTGCTAACAAAAAAACCCAGTAACCGTGAACGTGTTTCGGCTTCAGGGAGACGGTGGGGGGCTAGGGGGGGAATGTGGTGGGGGAGGTTTGTTCACGCCACATCGCCGCCCCGCCAGTTGATGCTCCTCCCAGCAGACACAGATGTGTGTACAGCCCGGTGTAGCAGTTTCTTCGTACGCCCCCTTATAGTTTTTGTTTGTTTTGTTGTTGTTGTTTTTACCCCGGGGTCAGGTCTGGCTAGTCCAGATTTAAACCCAGGCTCTTTGTAGTAAACAAGTCTGCAGTGACCCCCGGGAGGGTTAACTTCAACTTGTCAGAACTACCCCCCTCCCCTAGTTGGATCCTAACCCCCCCCCCCAAACCCCACCCCATCCTCTTGTAATGGATATAAAGGAGGGATGGGGGTGGGGGTGGGGGGAATTATAGGCTGGATCGAAATTACCCTCGCGGGGTTAAATTTGACCCAGTCAGACTCGGCACATGCTATCGAAGTAGAACACATACACATATTATTTGCTTCAACTTACAACGGAGAAGAGAAGGTAGGTGCCAGTATAAAGGTTGGCCCAAAATGACCCACCTTCATTTTTTCAATCGCTTGATTAAACCCGTAAAAAAGGGGGGGGGGGGGGGGGGTAAGCTCCCGTCTTCGGGGAGGGGTAGGGGTAGATCTTGACTAGCCACAAATGACCCCGGGGTAAAAACTCAGCATGGAGGGGAGGGGTGTATTTTGAGGCTGTTAAAGCAGCCCTGTTTTCTAGTCATTGCAAGGGTACAGGGTTGCAGCCACAGGTAATGGTGAAACCACTGATGGTGGGCACTGATAAATGGCTGGGAGGGGTTGCGGGGTTTTGGGGTGGGGTGGGGGCGATGTTGGGGTGGGAGAGAGTCAAAAGGGGTAGAGAACCTGTGCCGTGACAAGCGCCATCTTTTGCCCCCCCCCCCTCCCCCAACCTCCCTCCCTCCCCACCCCACTACCTCCTCTGCCCCCTTCTCACTCGCCCCAATAAACTGTTTGGCAAAGCATACATCAAGTGTCACAAAGTTGTGCCGCGCCATAAATATCACCACTAACATTCTTTCACTTGGCCCCAAGGAGAAGAGGAGAAGGCGTGGGGGGTGTGGGGGGTGTGTGTGTGTGTGGAGAGAGAGAGAGAGAGAGAGAGAGAGAGAGAGAAGAAGAAGAAAGGAAGGGGGATCACTCACCTGTCGTCGATAAGTCATGTCAGTTCGCTCCCTTTAATGGTCTGGCACGGACAGTTTGTAGCTTAGCATCCCGGCTCTGTCCTTCTGTCGAATTAAAAAAAAAAAGAAGAAAAAAAAAAAGAAAAAGAAAAAAAAAGGGAAAAAAAGAAGAGAGGACGATATGCATTGCGCGCGCGCGCGCGCGTGTGTGTGTGCGTACGTGCGTACATGTGTGCGCACGCGTGCGCGCGTGAATGTAGAGGCAAATTACACAAAGCAAAATAAATCGGATCTGTTCGGGTCTCATGCGACGAATTCACGCGTTCACGATTAACTCCGACCCGCGCACATCCGACCTGAACCCAACCGGACCACACTGTGCAAAACGGACTTCAGTAAAGTTTTTAAAAATAAATCACTGTCTTATCAATCTTATTTACTCAAAGTACAGACTTATCGACTAATGACGGTATTAAAGCGTTTGAATTTGTGCGTATACATACACTTGGTCAATACTTAAGGTTCTGTTTATCACAGTTTGCGGTTGATTTGTGTAAATGACAACTTTTAAATTTCTAAGAATAAAAGAGGTGGGAAAAAAAAAGCACACACGCGCTCACACACACACACACACACACACGCACGCACGCGCACACATGCACGCACGTACACACATGCACACATGTGCGCTCGTGGACACACACACACACACACACACACATACACACGCACACACGTACAAACATGCACACATGTGCGCTCGCGGACGCTGTGAAAAACCCGAGTGATTTATTTCCTTTTTCCTGTAGAAAACAAGAACCTTGGTGTTCGCCGCATTACGGGTGAACACGTCGCGAGATTAGTGCCATTGATTGAACAAGTTCGTGCCCACCCCACCACCCCCTACCCCTCCTCCCCCTCCCCTCCCCCCTCGCCTCGACCTCCTCCTACCCCCTCTCTCTCTCCCTCTGTCTGTCTCTCTCTTCCCACACCGGAAAAGAAATCAACATGTCAGCTCGGCCTGGCGTGCTTATTTTTACGCTCTCTCTCTCTCTCTCTCTACCTTTTTTTTTTTTTCGTCATCATCCAGGTGTTATCTTCTCGTGGACCTGTCTGTATGGCGGATGTGCCTACTTTAGGGTGCTGCAGTTTAGGGGGCGAGGTGGGGTGGGGAGGGGGAGAGATTTTTAAGATCGCCCTATGTCTTGGGGTGAGCGTGGCCACTTTAGTCACGGCTATTATACACCTGTATAGACAAGCATCACCACAGCTGACGAACCGCACGTGCAGAGCTGTCACTAGCGGGAATGGTGTCAATCAGACAGACTTCAACGAATTCAGAATAATGCTGCCAGACTCATTTGCAGAGCTTCTAAATTTTTGACCGTGTTTCTCTTCTCCTTCAGTCTCTCCACTGGTTGCCCGTTTCTGATCGAATAGACTATAAGCTATCTACTCTGACCTTTTCTGCAGTCAACGGATCTGGCCCAAAGTATCTTTCTGAACTCCTCCAACTCCGTCTCGCCAGCTCCGTTCTTCCTCTGATACTCGACTTCTCGACCTATGGGCATAGATCGTTTTCTTTTCAATCGCCAAAGACGTGGAACAAGCTCCCTGATAACCTCCTACCGTCATTCTGACTCCCTCGTATCTTTCAAATCTGGTCTCAAAACTCACCTCAGCAACAAGTTCAGTTGTGGCTGGTTCACTTCCTTTGCGCGAGCTGTGCTTGACTATGTGTGTATACATATGTATGTGTACATAAAAATACATGCATATATGAATGTGTGTATTTGAGTGTGTGTGTGTGTGGGGGGGGGGGGGGGGGGAAGAGGGGGGGGGGGGGGGGGGGGGGGGGTGCGCGCGCGTGCCTATTTCTGCGAACAGAATGTGTGGAGGGTAGCTGCTATGTACATATGAATGTTAGAATGTATCTATGCATTGTGTGTGCGTGCGTGCGTGCGTGCGTGCGTGTGTCGTGTGTGTGTGTGTGTGTGTGTGTTGAGTTTGTTCGTCACATTTTGATGTAATGTGTCATGTAAACAAAAGTGTTTTTTGTAATGCACCTTGAGCAAATTTAAGCATAGTGTACTATATAAGTATCCATTATTATCATTATTATATACCAACCAGTCGTGCTTATAATAATAATGATGATGATATAACACCACCACCACCGACAATAATAATAATGATGATAATAATAATAATGTGTACTTATTAAGCTATTTTGCGCCTATCCTGGTATCAGATTGATCCTTGCAATAAACACACCTGTGAATATTCAATGCGATATATCGTTATTGTGTACCTGACGAATGTTCGTGTTTCATGTTCTTGATCATGACTGGATAAATAGCTACTGAGAAATCTGTTGTGCTAAAAAGAAATACAAATACAAAATACAAATACTGGCTGCCTCTGTGAATATAAAATATCGTTGCTGTCTTTTTTGAGGCATTGTATTATGACTAATATTCCAGAACATTTACAGACCGCGGCACCCCACACACAATGCAAGCTCTCGTAAATGGAAAATAAGAAAACATGCAAGCAAAAATAAATAAATAAACAAACGAATAAACAAATATAATCAGCAAATAAATGAATAAGTAAATAAATAAACAAACGGACAGATAATCAAATAAATAAATCAATTAGAAATAAGATTAGATTAGGGTATAGAAAAAGTGAAGACAATACTGCATCGGAACAAACACCCTTTCCCTGCTGCCCCCCTTTCATTCCACCAAATACCCCACAAGCACAAAAATAAAGACACACACACACACACACACACACACACACACACACGTGCACGCGTGCACTAATCCACCCAAACAAAAAAAAAGGCATAAAATAACTAAGCAAGGTGAATGCAAGTCAACATGTACAGGACAGGCGGTGAATACAAAAGATGGACTTTTAGATATCTCATCAAAGCAGAGGCTGGGCCGGGAAAGGAAAACGCCGCTCTGTTCTATTTGTAAACGGAGAAATTCTGATAATGATAATCATTACTGAAATATATCAATAGAAGAAGAAGAAGGAGGGGGGGTGGGTGTGTGTGTGTGGGGGGGGGGAGCGGTTGTTTACGAAAAGTGGACAGATAACGATTTGAGGACGATCGTTTTGTTTTCAGACTAAGCCGTCCATCAGATATCGGATTTTTTTTTGTTCTGACGCTTACCTCTTCTGCAGAGTGTGTCGACATATACTTAACTTACTGTCGAACGAGAAATCTGAAATCTTTTTTTTAAACATGTTATTCCTTGGCTCTCTTTCTAGCTGTAAGTGTACACATCTCACTCTCTACGATCGGCTTCGGATCCACTCTGCTTACGCATACCCAGATTTAAACACTCGACTGTTGGCCGCCGTTCTTTCTCTGTCTCTGGACCTTGCAATTGGAATGAACTTCCTCTTTCGCTTCGTTTGGTCTCCGCACTCAGCTCTTTCAAGTCTGGGTTTAAAACCCACCTATTCCCAAGATAGCCTCCCTTCCCTGCCTCTTCCTTGGCTTCAGTTTCTCTAGTTTTAGAGTTATGCATGCGTGTGAATGACTAGTGTGAAAGCGCTTTGATTTGTCTCTGCACAAGATTCAAGGCTATATAAATATCATTATTATTATTACACAACATGAAACTGACAGCACTGGTCAAGATGCATCAGGTTACTGGTATCACTCCCTGTCCCAACAATACACTGTGATTCCTCCATACCTGAACAGCACGATGTTATCCACGTCCCAACAACACACTATCATTCATATGTTTCCCAACAATACACTGTCATTCATATGTTCCCCAACAATACACTGTCATTTCCCATGCCCCAACAACACACTGTCATTCATATGTTCCCCAACAATACACTGTCATTTCCCACGCCCCAACAATACACTGTCATTCCCCCACGCCCCAACAACACACTGTCATTCATATGTTCCCCAACAATACACTGTCATTCCCCATGCCCCAACAACACACTGTCATTCATATGTTCCCCAACAATACACTGTCATTCACCCATGCCCCAACAACACACTGTCATTCATATGTTCCCCAACAATACACTGTCATTCACCCATGCCCCAACAACACACTGTCATTCCTCCATGTCCCGACAGCACGCTGCCATTCCTCTGTGCTCCAACACTCACGAACCTATAAATAGATATTCTATTCATGTCCGTGTCCAACAATACACTGCCATTCCTCTATGTTTCAACAATACACTGCCATTTGTCCATGTCTCAAACAATATACTGCCTATTCATGCCCCAGTATGTTGCCATTCTCCCATACAACGACAGTGCGCTGTCATTCCTACATTCCCTAGTATGTCGCCATTCCTCCATGCCCACACAGTCCGTTGTTCTTTCTCCATACCCTGGTATACTGCCATTCCTCCATGCCCAAACAGTCCGTTGTTCCCATACTGTTGCCATTCCTCCATGCCCAAACAGTCCGTTGTTCTTTCTCCATACCCTGGTATACTGCCATTCCTCCATGCCCACACAGTCCGTTGTTCTTTCTCCATACCCTGGTATACTGCCATTCCTCCATGCCCGAACAGTCCGTTGTTCTTTCTGCATACCCTGGTATACTGCCATTCCTCCATGCCCGAACAGTCCGTTGTTCTTTCTCCATACCCTGGTATACTGCCATTCCTCCATGCCCAAACAGTCCGTTGTCCTTTCTCCATACCCTGGTATACTGCCATTCCTCCATGCCCACACAATACGCTACCATTCCGCCCGTGCCCAGATGCGCGTGAAAGAGAAGTTGTGGGTCACATGTCATGACTACAGCCCTGCCCTCCCTCCGCTCCATGGCAGATCGGTCAACGCGGTGTTTACTTATCATTACCGTTCAGGGTTCCCGACAGGGATGGCCTTACTGGAAAAGCAATAGGCCAACAAAGCAAGAAGTGAAAGGAAACCCTGGGTTATGCGGACTGTTATCGTGCTTCGTTGTGCCAGTGGACGGACATCGCTGTGTGATGGTGACCTGAAACGTGGAATAAGAAGTCAGTGCGGAGACGTGTCTCGTTCGCTATCAGTCTGAAAACCCCCCTTCGGTTAGTTTACGGCTTTGCGAGGCGCCAGACGTTCACCTGCTTAAGGGCGGTGGAGGGGGGGGGGGGGGGGGGGGGGGGGGGGGGGAAGAGAAAAAAAAAAGAAAAAGAAGAAGTCACGTGAAAGACGTGCGTCTCCAAGTCCTGTGATGCCACGTTCATAACTGTCAGAAAGAGATAAATCTATCAGGTTTATTGCCCTACTTTCAATTGAATTAGCTATAACATGATCAATATCTGTCAACTGAACGTTTTGAAACGAATGGTAGACGAAGACGAAACAAAAATGATACCAATAAAACACAACAGTTACATGGTACTAAAATATATATCATATAAAAACAATCAATAGTTTTGTTTACTGTAAAACTAGAAAAAAAAATCATGAACAAATACAAAGAAACAAAAACTAACAAAAAGAAAAAAAAAAGAAATGGGACAGTCGTGAAGAAAAAACAGTCACCAAGCAAAAGCAGTCCTGTGCAATGACACAGGCAGACTAATGTGTCAGCTGAACGTGGATTCTGGAAAGAGTTTCCAGCAGCAAATGATATCCAAACAAAGGATCACAGCCAGCCAGGCACTTTGGGGAGGGAAGTGCCAAGAGGAGGACAGTCAGCCAAGCCAGACTGGCAGCTACAGCAACAAACTTGATGGGCCCCAGTCAGGGGTGTGAGGCACTGCGGCAAGTAGCGTTCACCTTCAACAGACACTGGTGTGCAAGGCCACACCTCACCGCCACCATCGTCAATACCTATCGCCGCTACATGGCGTGATGTACGGACACAGCGAGCAACTGTGAAACACTCACGTCTGTTCTGCATTTGAAGAACATCAGTGTTGGCGAACGAACATTAAAATTAAACTTTCAGTATCAATAACTCATTAATTTTCTTTATATTGTTACTGTAAATGCCATCAACTGACCAATTTTAGAATATAATCTGAGCTATGATTTGATTTTAATACTTCATGTAATTTAGAGTGCTCTGGAGTTCTCAGGAAGAATAGAACTGTTTCTCCTTCCTTGAATATGATACTAAAGGTGAAGAGATGTGAATGGAGAACAGAAGTCTGAACATTGGTTGATGCAGATCTGCAGAGAAGCAGATGGAAAATGCCACTGATTAAAAAACTCAGAAGTTTTGCAACCATAAAATAACATATGACATATTTCACCTTGTTTTCACATCTAATACAGATTCTTTTCCCAAGAGTACAGTACGTCGAGTGTTAATGCACGTGACCAACAAACTACATCAGTAGAATAGAGCTGCATTAAGAAACAGGAAATTTGAAAGTCTGGCTTTTGAACGGTGATCCTTTCAGCCCTACCCAGCTGTACAGCACACAAAATACCACTGCTGGCCATGATAATCATGTCAGTGAGGTGCCACTCCGCCGTGCCCTAGAGCGGCTGAAAGGAAAGAGGTCGTCACATTATCATGACCATAGCCCGCCACTCTTTGCTCAAAAGACCATCGGTAAACGTGGTGTTTATTTATCATTATCGTTCAGGATGGTCGACTGGGATTACTTTACTAGAAAAGCAAGACGCCAACAAAGCAAGACGTGAAGGAAACCCGGAGTTATGTGGACTGTTGCTGTGCTACGCTGCTATTGAACAGCTACTAAGTTTCACCGTGTGGTGGTGGCTAAAATGACTGATTAGGACAGTGCGTGTACGTGCCTCATTTGCCATTGGAGTCTGAACACCAGCTTTTGCACAGGGGTCTGCACGGACCAGACATTCAGTTATTTTTAGGGGAAAACATTCATGTGAGGAAAAAACAAAACAAACGAAAACACCCAACGAAACCCCTCCAGAAATGTCTAAATCTGGTGATGCAATTTTCATCACTGTCGGATAGAGGTAAATTTACCAGGTTTATGACGCTACCTTACATGGTTAATGGATGATAGCAGAACCTTTGGATATGACTGGAAGGTAAAGGAAAACAAACACATCATGATACAAGTAAGCATCATGGTGAGATATCAACGGTGTTTATGATCTAAAACAAATCATCATCCCAGTCCAATAAAATTGATTATTTTGAATTTTTCTGCGCAAAACCAAATCAAAAGAAGAAAATGCATTGTCACATACTGTGATACACCCCAAGAAATACCAGTCCTGTGCAATGACACTGCTTCAGGCAGACTAATGTGTCAGCTGAACCTGGATTCTGGAAAGAGTTTCCAGCAGCAAATGATATCCAAACAAAGGATCACAGCCAGCCAGGCACTTTGGGGAGGGAAGTGCCAAGAGGACAGTCAGCCAAGCCAGACTGGCAGCTACAGCAACAAACCTGATGGGCCCCAGTCAGGGGTGTGAGGCACTGCGGCAAGTAGCGTTCACCTTCAACAGACACTGGTGTGCAAGGCCACACCTCACCGCCACCATCGTCAATACCTATCGCCGCCACATGGCGTGATGTACGGACACAGCGACCAACTGTGAAACACTCACGTCTGTTCTGCATTTGAGGAACAGACAATAGCTGATGATCCATAGAAATTAACATTCCAGAGTCACAGCTCTGCCCTCCTTTCCGTCTCAATTCAACATAAAACCTTGTCAGTGGACTCGCTCATACTTTGGTCCGATTCGCAGACCCGTTTTAAGTTCAATTTTCAGACTTACTAATTCATCACGAACGTCGTATTTCCCAAAGTAGTACGCAAACCCATTTGTTTTAGTGACAATACAGCAAAGCATATAATTTTGGCTGTGAGTTAATAAAGCTTTACCCACACGAAAATATGTCATCTCCAATCACTGGAAACGTTGATACTTTTTACATTCATCGTAAGTTGTCTCTG